>NW_022196903.1:127334123-127357903 GCF_008632895.1 Mastomys coucha
TGTGTGTGTGTGTGTGTGTGTGTACATATATGCTTGTGTCTGTATGTCAATGTGATTATTTGGCCCTATTCCTGCTACAGTGTATAGGTAGAGTTGGAGTACAACTTGCAGGAAATCAGATCTGTCCTTCAACCATGAATCTCAGGAAACAAACTGAGATTGTAAACTACAACTATATAAAACAAACAAAAAAAGTCTACAACTGTCTGTGAAGTTGATTTGTGTTAGCCATCTACTCCATGGCATGGTACTTATTCTGAAATGAGACTGAAATGTTTTGCATATACTTTGCCAGGGTGTGACATTCTTAGGAAATGTAGCTTTTTTGGAGAAGGTGTGTCTTTGTGAGCATGGGCTTTAATGCAGTAGTCCTAGCTGCCTGCAAATCAGACTTCACTTACAGGCCTGAAATGAAGATGCAGACCTCTCAGCTCCTCCTGTACTATCCCTACTAGATGCAATGCTCTTCCTGGATGATATTGGACTAAATCTCAGAACCTGTAGGCCTGCTCCAATTAAATGTTCTTCTTGTAAAAGTTGCCTTGTTCATGATGTCTGTTCACAGCAATCAAACTCTAAATAAGACAGAGGGATAATTCAGTTATAAAAGAAAACTAATTTTTTCTTTGCAAATCGGGGTCAGTTGCTTATAACCTCTTTGTTATAGATGAGAGCCTGTACCTTTTTCGTTCTGTCAATGCTGGAACCCCATCTGGTTTGACCATTTCTAGACCCTGTGCATGCTAGCCCAGTATCTGAGAATTTGTATATGCATCATTCTTATTGATACTATTTCCTTGGAGTCATCCATCATTTCTAGTTGTTAAAGTCATCCTACTTCTTTTCACTACAGGTCACTGAAATGTGACCAGACGGTTTGATGAAAAATCAACAGTATCATTGAATAATGTATGCTCAATTATCTGCAACTCTCTGTAAAATATACAGTTGTGTAGACCAATATTCTTAAGAGTAACCAAGTTTTTGTCTCATAGTATCAATTTTTCAGCATACTAACTTAGGAAATCTTCATTTCTTCTCTTATAGAAGAATTCAGAGAATTTCATTACTCTGAAATAATGGTTGTTACAATCAGAAGTATCCTGACAGACATGACAAGAAGAAAATAAGGATATATGGATGTTTTCAATGAGCATTTTAGCAATTAAAACTTGATAATAGAACTGATCATCTTGTAGCTTTTGACATCAGTCATCAGTCTTTTTGATATTTGTTAAAATATAAGAAATTTAACATTTTTTGTAGTCTCTTGAACGATTTTCTGAAGTTACAGATGAATTTTTCAGTGATTTTTAATTGATTTAATTCTTTTTAAAGCAGAGCTATAATGGTCTCTAGGAAAGAAATAGACTTCTCAGCAGTGAGCATAGCAGCCTTTGCTTTCTCCACAGTACTGAGACTGCTCACTCTGCTCTGTCATGTGTATGAGAAGTGAGGATTTGGGGACTGGTCTTTTTGTGGAATCAGGAGGTATAATTCCACCAAAGTTTGCCACATCACAACAAACAGTAAGTGAATAATGTGATGCAACGGCTCTGTGATAAAGATTTTGATCACAGAAAAAGACTCAGCATCTTTGTAATTTGGTGACATCTCAGCACAGCTACCACTCTTGCACATTCAAACATTTTTGGCATTTAGAGAATATTGTAGCCATCTTCTCAGTATTCTCAAAGAAAAGTTCAGGCAAGGCTTGTCTATTAACTTCAGGAATTGCAATGAGGATACACAAAAACCCAGGAAGCTTTCCTAAAAAAGGAGTACTCAAGCACTTAGGAAACAGATACTTTCTTGCCCAAAGACACTTTGACTGACAGCTCTTCTCCATCTCTGGGAATGGCCCCACTTGCTAGTTCAAAGCATCTGCTTTCACATTGTTTTTCAAAAAGAATAAAATGAGTCCACATAAAGGATGAGTCTTCAGTCCCTGAGACCCACTTTGTAGAAGAATAAAACTACTCTTTGTCAGTTGTTCTCTGACCTCCACACAGGTGATGGAGCATTGCAACAAAAGAAAGAAAGGTATAGACTAACACATTCTACTTCTATAAGTTAACCAGAAGGATTTAGCAAAGAACTTAATATTTATGAAGATATTTATCTTCCTACAGGTAGAGAACATATAATGTTATCAGAAAACAAACTGGCAGCAAATAAACAAGAATAGAC
Organism: Mastomys coucha; assembly: GCF_008632895.1. Classification (NCBI taxonomy): domain Eukaryota; kingdom Metazoa; phylum Chordata; class Mammalia; order Rodentia; family Muridae; genus Mastomys; species Mastomys coucha. The sequence continues at coordinate 127,336,314 of NW_022196903.1, forward strand.
ACCTAACAAATTGAGACTAATTCTATCTTCCCAGCATTGACTTCAACCCACATTATAGGAAATTAAGGACAGGCAAGTGCAATGCTATGTTCTGAGCCTCTGGGAATTCAACACTCAGATTCCTTGAGTTGCTGTCTTATAGGATAAATTGCATTCAGCATAATAATGCAAGAAATTTGTAACTAGGTGAACACAATCAATATTTCTTGTGCACCTCTACTTCTCTATTAGTCGGGCACTGACAATACTCTCAGGAGACTAAAGAAGGAACTAGAGAAAGGACCAAGTAGCTGAAGATGTTTGGGAGGAATGACAACATGACTAACCAGAACCCTTAGAGTTCCCAGGTGCTAAACCTCAAACCAAAGGGTACACTTGGTGGGACTCCTGACTCCAGCTCCATATGTAGCAGAGGATGGACTAGTTGGTCATCAGTGGGACTAGAGGTCCTTGGTACTGTGAAGGCTCTATGTCCCAGTGTAGGGGAATGCCAGAACCAGGAAACAGGAGAGGGTGGGTTAATGAACAGGGGGAGAGTTAGTAGTTTTTTTGGGGGGGAAACCAGGAAATGGGATATCATTTGAAATGTAAATAAAGAAAATATCTAATAAAAAATAAAAATATAAAAAAATATTTTCTATACTAAACTAGGATATTTTTTATTTATCTATTGTCTAGATAAATAAAATTACTAGTTTAAAGGTTAACTGTTTTCTTCAGGTAATAATCATACGAATGTTGAAATTGTATATAATAAGTAAACAGAATTTGTATGAAAGACCAAAACTAAGGATGGTAGGTATAGAAGAAAGTAAAGACTTCCAACTTAAAGGGCCAGTAAATATCTTCAACAAAATTATGGAAGAAAACTTCCCTAACCTAAAATAGAAGATGCCCATGAACATAGAAGAAGCCTATAGAACCCTAAATAGTTTGTACCAGAAAAGAAATTCCTTCTGCCACATAATACTCAAAACACCAAATGTACAGAACAAAGAGAGAATGTTAAAAGCACTGAGGGAAAAAGGTCAAGTAATATATAAAGACTGATCTATCAGAATTACACCAGACTTCTCGCCATAGACTATGAAAGCCAGAAGATGCTGGGTTGATGTAATACAGACCCTAAGAGAACACAAATGCCAGCCCAGGCTATTATACCCAGCAAAATTCTCAATCACCATAGATGGAGAAACCAAAGTATTCCATGAAAGAACCAAATTTACACAATATCTTTCCACAAATCCAGCTCTTCAAAGGATAATAAATGGAAAACTCCAACAAAAGGAGGGAAACTATATCCTAGACAAAACAAAAAAGTAATCTCCCAATAAAACTAAAAGAATATAGCCCCATGAAGAGTATTTCAACTCTAACAAGAAAAAATAACAGGAAGCAACAATTACTTTTACTTAATATCTTTCAATATCAATGGCCTCAATTTCCCAATAAAAAGACATAGACTATCAGACTGGGTCCATAAACAGGACCCAACATTTTGTTGCATACAGGAAACATACCTCAGTTACAAAGACGAACACTACCTCAGAATAAAAGACTGGAAAACAATTTTCCAAGCAAACAGTCCCAAGAAAAAAGCAGGAGTAGCCGTTCTAATATCATATAAAATTGACTTTCACCTAAAGTTATAAAAAAAGATAAGGAGGGGCACTTCATACGGATCAAAGGTAATATCTACCAAGATGAACTCTCAATTCTGAACCTCTATGCTCCAAATGCAAGGGCATCTACATTCATAAAATAAACTTTACTAAAGCCAAAGCACACAATGCAACACCCACAATAATAGTGGGAGATTTCAACACCACACTCTCTGCAATGGACATATCATGGAAGTAGAAACTAAACAAAGACACAGTGAGACTAGCAGATGTTATGAAACAGATGGATTTAACAGGTATCTATAGAAGATTTTATCCTAAAACAAAAGGATATAACTTCTTCTCAGCACTTCATGGTACCTTGCCAAAATGGACCATATAATTGGTCACAAGTCAGGCCTCAACAGATACAAGAAGATTGAAATAATTCCTTGCATCCTATCAGATCACCATGGACTAAAGCTGCTCCTCAATAACAACATTAACAATAGAATGCCCACATAAATGTGGAAGCTTAATAATAATATACTCAATGATAACTTGGTCAAGGAGGAAATACAGAATGAAATTAAAGACTTTCTAGAGTTTAATGAAAGTGAAGTGACAAAATACCCACACTTATGGGACACCATGAAAGCAGTCCTAAGAGGAAAACTCATAACATTAAGTTCCTTCAAAAAGAAACTGGAGGAAGCATACACCAACAATTTGACAGCACATCTGAAAACTCTAGAACAAAAGAAGCAAATTCACCCAAGAGGAGTCAAAGGCAGGAAATAATCAAACTCAGGGCTGAAGTCAACCAAATAGAAACAAAAAGAACTACGCGAGGTATTAATTAAACCAAGAGCTCTTTCTTTGAAAAAGAAAAAAAAAAACAACATATATAGATAAACCCTTAGTCAGATTAACCATAGAGCACAGAAACAGTATCCTAATTAACAAGATCAGAAATGAAAAGAGAGACATAACAACAGAAACTGAGGAAATTGAAAATATCATGAGATTCTACTACAAAAGCCTATACTAAACAAAACTGGAAAACCTGGATGAAATGGACATGTTTTCTAGACAGATACCAGGTACCAAAGTTAAATCAAGATCAGACAAATGATCTAAACAGTCCCATATCTGCTAGCAAAATAGAAACATTCATTAACAATCTCCCAACCAAAAAAATGCCCAGGATCAGATGGTTTTAATGCATAGTTAAAGACATTCAAAAAAGACCTAATTCCAATACTCCTCAAACTATTCCATAAAATAGAAACAGAAGGTACTCTACCCAATTCATTCTATGAAGCCACAATTACTCTTATACCTAAACCACACAAAGCCCTAACAAAGAAAGAAAACTTCAGACTAATTTCCCTTATGAATATCGATGCAAAAGTACTCAATAAAATTCTTGCAAACCGAATCCAAGAACAGATCAAATCGATCATCCATCATGATCAAGTAGGCTTCATCCCAGAAATACAGGGATGGTTCAATGTAAGGAAATCCATCAATGTAATTCACTATACAAACAAACTCAAAGGGAAAAAAAAAAAAAACATGATTATCTCGTTAGATGCTGAGAAAGCATTTGACCAATTCCAACACCCCTTTATTATAAAAGATTTGGACAGAACAGGAATTCAAGTCCCATACTTAAACATAGTAAAGAGCAATATACAACAAGCCAGTAGCCAATATTAAACTAAATGGAAAGAAACTTGAAGCAATTGCACTAAAATCAGGGACTAGACAAGGCTGCCTACTCTCTCCCTACCTATTCAATATTGTACTTGGATTCCTAGCCAGTGCAATAAGACAACAAAAGGACATCAAGGGATACAAATTGGAAAGGAAAAAAATCATATTATCACTATTTGCTGATGATAAGATAGTATAATTAAGTGACCCCAAAAATTCCACCAGAGAGCTCCTAAACCTGATAAACAACTTCAGCAAAGTAGCTGGATATAAAATTAACTCAAGCAAATCAGTGGCCTTCCTCTAAACAAAGGTAAACAGGCTTAGAAAGAAATTAGGGAAACAAGACCTTTCACAATAGTTACAAATAATATAAAATACCTTGATGTGCCTCTAACTAAGCAAGTAAAGGATCTATATGAGAAGAACTTCAAGTCTCTGAAGAAGGAAATCGAAGATGTCAGAAGATGGAAAGATCACCCATGCTCATAAGTTGGCAAAATTAATATAGTAAAAATGGCCAATTTGCTGAAAGCAATCCAGAGATTCAATGCAATCCCTATCAAAATTCCAATGCAATTATTCACAGACTTAGAAAGAACAATTTACAAATTCATCTGGAATAACAAAAAAACCTAGAGTAGTGAAAACTATTCTCAACAATAAAAGAACCTCTGGTGAAATCACCATCCAGGACCTTAAGCTGTACTACAGAGCAATTGTAATAAAAACTGCATGTTATTGGTACAGTGACAGACAGGTGGGTCAATGGAATAGAATTGAAGACCCAGAAATGAACTCACATACTTATGGTCACTTGATCTTTGACAAAGGAGCTAAAACACTCCAGTGGGGAAAAAAAGACAGCATTTTCAACAAATGGTTCTGGCTCAACTGGCAGTTAGCATGTAAAAGAATGCCAATTGATCCATCCTATCTCCTTGTACAAAGCTCAAGTCCAAGTGGATCAAGGACCTCCACATAGAAACCAATGAATTGAAATTAATAGAAAAGAAAGTGGAGAAAGCCTCAAGTACATGGGCACAGAACACGAATAGCTTATGCTCTAAGATCAAGAACTTACAAATGGGACCTCATGAAATTGCAAACCATCTGTAAGGCAAAAGACACTGTTAATAGGACAAAACAGCAACCAAGAGATTGGGAAATATCTTGACCAATCCTATATCTGATAGAGGGCTAATATCCAATATACACAAAGTACTTACGAAGTTAGACTCCGGAGAACCAACTAACCATATTAAAAAATGGGGTACAAAGCTAAACAATGAATTCTCAACTGACAAATAATGAATGGATGAGAAGCACTTAAAGAAGTGTTCAATATCCTTAATCATCAGGGAAATGCAAATCAAAACAACCCTGAGATTCCACCTCATACCAGTCAGAATGGCTAGGATAAAAAACTCAGGTAACAGCAAATGCTGGAGAGGTTGTGGAGAAAGAGGAACATTACTGCATTGCTGGTGGGATTGCAAGCTGGTACAACCACTCTGGAAATCAATTTGTTGGTTACTCTGGAAATTGGACATAGTACTAAGAAAGGACGTAGCTATACCAGTCCTAGACATACACCCAGAAGGTGCTCCAACAAATAACAAGGACACATGCTCCACTATGTTCATAGCAGCCTTATTTATAGTAGCCCAAAACTAGAAATCACCCTGACGTCCCTAAACAGAGAAAAGGATACAAAAATGTGGTACATCTACACAATGGAGTACTACTTAGCTAAACAATGAATTTATGAAATTCTTAGGGAAATGGATGGATCTGGAGAATATCATCCTGGGTGAGTTAACCCAATCACAAAAGAACACACATGGTATGTACTCTGTGATAAGTGGATATTAGCTCAGAAGATCAGAATACACAAAGTATAATCCACAAACCACAAGGAACACAAGAAGGAAGACCAAAGTGTGGATACGTCATTCCTTTTTAAAAGGGGCAATAAAATACCCATAGAAGGAGTTGCAGAGACAAACTATGGAGCAGAGACTGAAGGAAGGACAATCCAAAGACTGCTCCACCTTGGAATCCTTCCCATATTCAATCATCAAATCCAGACACTATTGTTGATGCCAACAAGTGCTGGCTGACAGGAGCCTGATATAGCTGTCTCCTGAGAGCCTCTGACAGTACCCAAGTAATACAGAAGAAGAGGCTCACAGCCATCCATTGGACTGATCACAGAGTCCCCAATGAAGGAGCTAGGGAGAGGAACCAAGGAGCTGAAGGGTTTGCAGCCCCTTAGTATGAACAATATGCACTAACCAGTATCCTCAGAGCTCCCAGGAACTAAACTACCAACCAAAGAGTACACATGGTGGGACTAATTGCTCCAGCAGCATATGTACAGCAAAGGATGGCCTCGTCAGTCATCAATAGGAGGAGAGGCCATTGGCCCTGTGAAGGTTCCACATTGTAGGGGAATGCCAGCCCCAGAAAGCTGGAGAGGGTAGGTTGGTGAGCAGATGGAGGGAGGAAGGAACAGGGTTATTTTTCTTTTCTTTTTTTTTTTCTTTTTTGGAGGGGAAACCTGGAAAGGAGATATCATATCACATGTAAATAAAGAAAATATCTAATCAAAAAAAGAAAAGAAAAAGTAAAATTCCTTGTTTCTTAGGGACACTAAATGATATGGGACAATCACGTAGAACATAAGAGCACAATTTCTAACAATCTTGTAAGAAGAGGGCAGTGTAGGATTAGGTAGGGAATGATAGCTTAAGGGAAAAAGTCATGGGATAGAAGACAGGAACTGAGAGACTTCTCAGAGTAAGATATAAACCAAGTGTGATGAATAATCTCTATAATCTACTAGGGTTACACTGGAGAAGATTGCTAGTAAAAGGGAATACAGAGGTGAAAATGACAATCTTTTGTAATATCCCCAAACCTCCATGGGAGGGAATGGAAAACCAACATATCCACAAAAACTTCAACCTTATTTGTCCTGCAAGCAGGAAATGCCAGGTTAAAGATGGCACAGATGTTGTGGGACTGGCCAACCAATGTCTGATCCATCTTAAGAGCCATACCTCTAGAAAGAACCTATGTCTAGCAAAGCATGCTGGCCCAGAAACCAGATGGTAGGTAGCCTAAAGATCTATGATAGGACAAAGTTATACTGGCAAAAACTGAAACAATAAAATGATTTCTAATAACATTCTTACATACTCATAGGATGTGCACTAGCCATTAGTGAAGCTTCATCGAGCAAAAGATGGGAACAGATGCAGAGACCCACAACCAAACATTATTCAGGAATCACAGACTCTTTCAGAAGATGCAAAAGAAGTATTGAAGTAGGCAGAGGGCTTAAGGACACTGCAAGAAAATGGCCCACAGAATCAACTAAACCAGGACCCATAAAGTCTCACAGAGACTTACACAACAATCATGGCATTGGACTGCACTAAGCCTCTGAATATATACTGAAGTTGTATAGCTTGCAGGTTTTGTGGGATTCCTAAAATTATGATAGAAAATTTTCCTGAATCTATTGCCTCTATAGCTGGGTCCTCAGGTAATACTTTGTCCAATTTTCTGAGGAACTGCCAGACTTAATTCCTGAGTTGTACCAGCTTACAATACCACCAGCAATGGAAGAGTGTTCCTCTTTCTCCACAACCTCACCAGCATCTACTGTCCTCTGTGTGTTGATCTTAACCATTCTGTGTGGTTTGAGATGGAATCTCAGGATCACTTTAATTTGCATTTCCCTGATGACTAAGGATGTTGAACATGTCATTAAGTATTTCTGAGACCTTCAAGTTTCCACAGTTGAGAATTTTCTGCTCAGCTCTGTTTTCCATTTTTTAATAGGGTTATTTGGTCCTCTGGAGTCTACCTTCTTGAGTTCCTCATATATATTGGATATTAGCCCTCTATTGAATAAAGAATTGGTAAAGATCTTTTTCTTTTTCTATTTTTTCATTAAATATTTTCTTTATTTACATTTCAGATGTTATCCCCTTTCCTTGTTTCCCCTGGGAAAATCCTCTATCCTATTCCCTCTAAACCTGCTCACCAACTCACTCACTCCTGCTTCCCTGTCCTGGCATTCCTCTACACTGGGACATGTGTCTACACAGGACCAAGGGCCTCTCCTCTCTTTGATGTCCAACAAGGTCATATTCTGCTACATATTCAGCTTGAGCCATGGGTGCTCTTTGGTTCGTGTCTTATCACCTGGGAGATCTGGGGGTACTTGTTGGTTCATATTGTTGTTCCTCCTATGGGGCTGCAAAACCCTTCAGCTCCTTCAGTCCTTTCTCTAGCTCCTCCATTGGGGAACCTGTGCTCAGTCCGTTGGTTGGTTGTTGTTAGTATCCACTTCTGTATTTGTCAGGCACTGGCAGTGTCTCTTAGAAGATGGCTATATCATTTTGCAATCTGTTGGTTGACATTTTGTCCTATTTACAGTGTCCTTTGCTTAACAGAAGCTTTACAACTTTATGAGGTCCCATGTGTTGATTCTCAATCTTCGAGCATAAATCACTAGTTGTACTGGCTGGGTTTTTGTGTCAACTTGACACAGGCTGGAGTTATCATAGAGAAGAGAGCTTCAGTTGGGGAAATGCCTCCATGAGATACAGCTGTGGGGCATTTTCTCAATTAGTGATCAAGAGGGTAGGGCCCCTTGTGGGTGATGCCATCCCTGGGCTGGAAGACTTGGGTTCTATAAGAGAGCAGGCTGAGCAAGCCAGGAGAAGCAAGTCAGTATGGAACATATCTCCATGGCCTCTGCATCAGCTCCTGCTTCCTGACCTGCTTGAGTTCCAGTCCTGACTTCCTTTGTGATAACAGCAATGTGGAAGTAAGCTCAATAAACCCTTTCCTCCACAATTTGCTTCTTGGTCATGATGTTTGTGCAGGAATAGAAACCCTGACTAAGGCACTGGTGTTCTGTCCAGGAAATTTTCCCCTGTACACATGTGTTTGAGGATCTACATTCATGAAATTCTTAGGCAAATCGATGGAACTAGAAAACATCATCTTGAATGAGGTAACCCAATCACAAAAGCATACCCATGGTATGTACTCACCTATTAGTGGATATTAGCCCAAAAGTTTGTAATAGCCAAGATACAATTCACAGACCATATGAAGCTCAAGAAGAAGGAAAACCAAACTGTGGGCACTTTGTCCTTCTTAGGAAGGGGAACAAAATACTCACAGAAGCAACTCCAGAGAAAAAGTATAGAGGAGAGACTAAAGGAAAGGCCATCAAGAGACTGCCCCATCTGGGGATCCATCCCATATATAGTCACCAAACCAAGACACTACTGCAGATACCAAGAAGTTCTCAGTCTACCCCCATCTTCCCTCTTATCTAATTTCCATACTACACAGCCAATTTTATGTGCTCATTTTTGAAACTTAATAAGCCCACCTGCACATAAACTGGAGTAAGACTAAATTATTCACCTAAAAGGGGTAATGCCCACTTGTAAAAATAATCCTGAAAATACATAACTGGATTCTTTTTCTGACACTTTTTACTTTACTCTTTAATCACACAAAATAATTGATTTCTGGTTATATGCACACCCATATACCAGTGTACTTTTCCCATATGCATTTCTGAACTGATTTTCTTCTAATCTTTCTACTAGTAATTTCTTATGTTTGCATGTGTGTGTATGTGTATGTTTGAGAAAAGGGGGAGGGAGAGGTAGGGAGAGACAGAGAGAGAGAGAGAGAGAAAGAGAAAGAGAGAGAGAGAGAGAGAGATAGAGAGAGAGAGAGAGAAATCACATCCATTTTGTAGTGCAGAAATGTTCTCAGATCTGTAGTTTTCCAATTCTGAATGCTAACTTATCAAGGGCTATACTCAGAGAAAATGATTCCTTCCTTTCCAAGAACTTAAGAGCTGTCAGTTCTGCATATAGGGATGGATTTCTATACCCAACTCTTCTCTCCATGCTGGGATATAGGTCTCTAAGCACCTGATTCTCACTGGAACCTAATATAATACCCTCTTGCACAATTAATTTTATTAATTAATATTTCCTCTTTGGTTTTGATTAAACCTTGCTTGCTTTCTTGTTTGCTTGTGTTCCTGAGACAAACTATTTGTGTTCCAGGATGGCCACTATGTATTCAAAAATGACCTTAAACTTTATATATTCCTCTTATGCATCCCAAGTCCTAAGATGGTAGTTAAATCCTGAGAGGGATATTTTATTGTTACTTACATCTCCAAAATACGTAGCTAATGCATTTAAAGAGAAATGCTTCCTGGAACAGCAGGACCTGGTGCAATACACTGACTGGAGAACTGGTTGAGATATTCTACCACGGCTCACCCTAGTAAACTTCACTTCAGAGTATCATCTGTGTGGGGAGTAATGATTTGACATATGAAATATAATTTATATTTTTGATCTATGTGAAGTACAAATCTCTTCTCAAACTGAGGTACAGGTGGTCCTCTGCAGAGCTATAAGTTAGAAATTTGCAACTCCCATCAGGTACAATTGGATTCTGAGTTTCAGCAAGAACCAGACTTGGCTTAATTTTACTTACAAAGGCCCACTCTGGTTCTTGTCAGGGGAACACATAAGAGGAGGAGTAAGTGAAGGGAGTAATGAGACCAAACCTCCAGGGGGTGAGAAAATCTCTGTCTGGAAAAGGACAGAATGTACAGAGTGTACAAGTGATCTAACCTGGCATGTATTTCAAAGGTAATAACAAAACTACTTGCAAAGAGTTCTTAAATAGCATTAAGATGAGTTTATAATTGGCCGAAATCAATTGTGATTAATAGAGACAAAATGAAAAATTGAAATGATCTGTATCACAGCCATATGTTTACTGTTTGATAGCAGAGTTTAAGGTTTAAATTGTATTACTTGTACAATTTAAGACTTTTAAGGGAGCCATAGACTATTCTGAAATGTCCTTGTAGGACACAGACATTTAAACACAGACAGGATACGGAAGCATATGCATAGACCAAAATATCAAGAAACACCACTCTGGACTCTGAGCACAGAGGCATCTGAAGATTCAGAACATTCTGACAAAGTAATCCTGGCACTGGAGCTTTCAGCCCTGTGAAAAGGAAACTCTGCTTCGTATCCATCTAATCTGTGGCATTCCCTGATTTCTTTATTCATTTTTCTTGTTTTGTTGTTGGTGGTGGTGGTGGTTTGGATTGGGTTGGTTTGGTTTGGTTTTGGCAGCCATAGAAACTAATACAGAAAAGAGTATGGGCATGAAGAGGACAAATTAATAATATCAGGGGGACATATTATGTTTGAAATGCATTTAAAAGTCAAATGCAGAGGACTTTCATATCCCTAGTTCATAAAATACCAACTGTGTGGTACTCACTGCCTCAACTCCAGTCATCCTGTCTAAGTTTTCTCTGTTAGATTTTTCTAGATTCTATTTTTATCACTTACCTCCAATGAGTTCATAGTCCATATTTCTATTTAATAATACTTTAAACACTTCACTCATCTTTGAGAGTAGAAAAAAACCTGGGAAGGACTTGAGCTGAGTGACACTTGGCAGACTCACATGTATTTTTTGAGAACCAGGAAACAATGGACTGTGATGATTGCTCTAGTACTGCCACATGAAATATCTCACACATAACTTAGCACATCAACCTGACTCTCTCCGTCAGTCCTGTCTCTACCTAATTCCCTACCTGAAGATCCCCCATGTTCCCTTGGTCCACACCACACATCTCTAGTTTCCCTCCCACGTGGTGTCTTTGAATAAGGAATATATTCTGTCTTTTGATAAACTCATATAAATTAAAATAATTTTCAGTAAATTAAAAAAATTTTCACTAAAATGTGCTCCTGTCCCCCTGACCTAATATTTTCTTTTTTTTTTTTAATATTTTCTACTAAATGTTTTCTTTTTTGCTACTCTTCTCCCACATCTGATCAAGTCTCATACCCCACTGAGTAGCTTCTCTTCACTATGAAGCCCTAAGACTTCTTTTTCAGGTATTCATAAGACAAAGGCCTCCCTTCAAACCCTGAGCTAGGTGGAGCTGGAGTAAAGAAAGTCCTCAGACTTTGGCCTCTGCTGTCACTGATTCCTCACTTACTGTGGTGAAGTCTGTTTCCCCTGTGTTCATCAGACAATTCATTAATTTGTGTGGCTCCTACTACTTCCTGTGCACAGTAGGGAACTCAAGTTTCTAACTCACAGCTCTTGGCTGTTATACTTTGGACTCAAAATAATAATAGCAGGTTGGATCATGGAATAGGGTTCCATGCATTTCTGGATTTGTTGTCAAGTTCTGTGGACTATATCTTGGATATTTTGAATGTATTTTGGCAAACATCCACTTATTAGTGATCACATATTATCCATGCCCACTTGAGTCTGTGATACCTCACTTAGGATGATATTTTCTAGCCCCATCCATTTGCCTGGAAAACTCATGAAACTGGAAAGTGTCTGTAAGACAAAGGACATAGTCAATAAGACAAATTGGCAACCGGCAGACTGAAAACATCTGATAGATGGCTAATATCTAATATCTAAAATATATAAAGAACTCAAGAAGATGACCACCAAAAACACAAACATCCCAATCAAAAAACAGGGTATAGAACTAAACAGAGAATTCACAACAGTGGAGTCTCAAATGGCTGAGAAGCACCTAAAGAAATGTTCAGCCTCCTTAGTTATCAGAGAAAAATGCAAATCAAAATGTCTCTGAGATTCCACCTTATATCAATCAGAATGGCTAAGATCAGAACCTCAAGTGACAGCACATGTTGGTAAGGATGTAGAGAAAGAGGAATATTTCTCCATTGCTTGTCAAATTGCAAACTGGCACAACAACTCTGGAAATCAATCTGGAAGTCCCTCAGAAAATTGGAATTAGGTCTATCTGAAGACCCAGCAATATCACTTTTGGGAATATAGCCAAAGATACCCCACAAGGCTACTGGGGCACATGTTCTACTATGTTCATGGAGGCTTTGTTTATGATAGCCAGAAGCAGGAAACAACTATGATGTCCCACAAGAAAAGAATAGATGCAGAAAATGTGGTTCATTTACACAATAGAATACTACTCAGCTAATAAGAATGAGGATATTCTGAGTTTTGCAGGAAAAAAAATGATTCCTGATGTTATAATATTGTAATATGTTGTGTTAGCACTACTTCAAATGTGGATAATATTCTTCTGCCCAGAATCAAATTGCATAGTGGAATTCTTACCCACAAATTCATTGCATGGCTCCTTTCACATTTATTTGGCCTGTCCAATTTATTTACAAGAGCTTAACCTGATAGGTGCCTTCAGACGATGTAACTTCTGCTGGCTTTACACACTTATTCCAGGGACACCATCCCTAAAAAGTGTTGTCTTTCCAAGGAAACAAAGGTTGTCTCTCAAGTTTTCTCTCTATTATTTTTTCTTAAGAATCCAGAGAACTAAAAGGAGCAGAAAGCCAAGACCTCGAAAGAGAAGACACATGAAGTAACTCTATATTTAACATGGAAAAATGTAACTGTAGATAGAATTGTATCCAAAAATTAAAACCACAGTAAAATGTGCATGTTGCCATTGAGAACCTTTCTTCCTAGAAAGAAAGAAAGAAAGAAAGAAAGAAAGAAAGAAAGAAAGAAAGAAAGAAAGAAAGGAAGGAAGAAAGACAGAGAGAAAGAGAGAGAGAAGGAGAGAGAGAGGGATGGAGGGAGGGAGGGAGAGAGAGACAACAAACAAAGAGGGAAATAAAGAGGACAGAAAGAAAATTAAAAAGAAAGAAAAAGTCAATGAAGTAATTCTTAAAGTTGAGTGTAGATCATTCTTCATCAGAGTGTTCCCCCACCAGCTGATGATAGCGGATGCAAAGACCAACAGACAATCAGTAACTGGAGCTCTGGTACCACCTCAAAAAAGGAAGGATTTTAGGTTATAGAGAGAACAAGGATATCCAGAGATCATGGCCGCCAGAATCAACTCTGTTAGCATGACTCAGAGACTCAGAGACACTGACACAGCAATCATGGAGCCTGCATAAATATGATCTAGGCACAAAACACAAAATCTGAGATTGTTTCTAGAAGGATGTTCCTTTGGATCCTAAGAATGGAAGTAGGTGTGCTTCTGATTCATTTGCCTAGTCATGTGACTGTTTTCCTCTTACTAGGCTGACTAATCCAGCCTTGATATCTGTGTTTATGCCCAGAATTACTGCATCCTATTGTGCTTTTTCTCTTGATATCGCTGCAAGGCTTAAATTTTGCTGAAGAAAAACACAGGAGCAATAGATCTAGAGAAAGGGGGAGTTGGGAGGGCACTAGAATGAGGGAAGGAGCGGAGCCTGAAGTCCATATTGTTATATAAGACAAATATAAGAAAAAGAAAAATATTGAAGATTTTCCACAGATACATAGTAAGCTTAAGGCCACCTTAGGTTCCATAAAACCCTGTCTCAAATGCAAATAGTAAAAGTCATGATTACAAAAAGTTATGATTACAAAACTAAATGTGAGCCGGGTAGTGGTAGTACATGCCTTTAATCCCAGCACTTGGGAGGCAGAGGCAGACAGATTTCTGAGTTCGAGGCCAACATGGTCTACAGAGTGAGTTCCAGAACAGCCAGGGCTACACAGAGAAACCCTGTCTTGAAAAAAAAAAAAAAAACCTAAATGTCAACTATACCACACAGGATATCAGCACAGGCTAAACTGTAGAAATCCCTTCAGAAAAAATTGGCAAGAATTTTGCTCTCATTTAATATATTAATTACAAATAAAGAGAGAGGGATGAAGAATCTTAGAAATTAAGAGATTTCAATGAAGTTTCATTTAACTGGAAAGAGAAGAAAAATGAGCCTTGTATTACTGATTGTGCATGGGGTATTCTAAAGCATTAGTAATTGAGCAGAAATTATCTTTTGTAAAGCAAAATTAACATATATCACATATGGAATGGTGTGTACATCATTGTTGGTGGCTACCAAGCTATAGTTTTGGAATTATTTAATAAGTTTATTTTTGATACAGAGAGGGAGTGATTTAATAAATTGATCTAAATGTTGAGCTTCACTATTGGGTCACAAATATGCATACATCTCTATCTCCAATTACATGCTCACAGTGCAGTTATAAATAATTTCAAGGTTATAAAATATGACAAAAACTTACATAGTAATAGAATTTAAATTTTTATATTTGTATAATATATTTGGAAAATATTCCTTCAGCAATATTATACAAGTAACATCGTTCAATAACACAGAGTACTTTATCTACTAGAAATGGCACACTGTATACCTCTGCCCTACTGTGTAATATTGAAGTAGTATCCAAAGAGAAACAAGATGTTTAGGACATCCTGCTGTGTCAGATGTGAGATCAGTGGAGCTCCTAGGCCACCATTCCTTTGCTCCTCTTATGAAGGTGTATTTCTTGTGTCCTATAGGATATACTGCAGAGAAAATTCAGAGGCTCCTCTAAGAAACATGTAGTCCAGCTCACAGCAGCTCTGTGATCCTGAGCTCAACTCACAGCACAGATGAAGCTATGAGAACTTGTATATGGATGTTTGTGACTGTTATTTAGGCATAAGAGACTACACTGCTGAGAGCAAGAAGAATGAAGGGAAGTAACTGTGAAGAATAACTGGCTTCTGAGTATAAAGAACAAAGCTAAGATAAATTGTATACTAACTAGTCATCAAGAAAAAATCCTGCTGTGGTGTCAGGTTGCATAGAATATGGCAAGGCTGATAAACGTTGACCAAAGTGAAAATATCATGATGATCAAAGCACACAGTATTTCCATCTAGACAGGTTCTAGACAGTATACAGGAGACATAAAAGAGACAAACACCTATCATACTTCCATCAGAGGCATAATGTCACATAAAGAATGTCACTTCCCCTGCAGGGAGAAAAATATCAGGATCCATTGTACACAGATCCATATTTACTATTAAAAGATGAAACAAGTTGTGTATATAATTTTGTCCAAACATTATATTCTTAGATTCAAATCCTAGAGCATGTAAATAGAAACAAAGTTTTTAATGATAGAAATTAGTGAAGAGATACTAAAATGAATTTGAAATATGAAAATTAAAACCAGCTATGACTACTTATTTCTATAATACCACCCCTTCCAAGGAACATCATGAGTTCAAAGTCGTTCTCTAGTAAACATTTAGAATGAGGCTAGTCTGAGCAAATTGAGACTGTTTCAAAAGATTAAAGAGATTATAAAAACATGTACATTGTTTCACTAAAATAAGTAGGACATAGGGGACTGCTTCTTGTTCAATTTTATATTTTGTATTTAGAGCATGAAAAAATGTGGAATGATAGATTTAAAAAAGGAGAACAGAAAATACAGCATAGGAAACATGCAGCTTCACAAAAAAAAATTGCCAACGGTTACTGGGTTTGCTGTCTAGTTTGTCAGTCAGATTTATGACATGCTTTTAAATAATCACAAAAGTAAGATACAGTTTACAGTGCCTTTCCATGAATCGGTGGTATTAACTTTACAACTAAACACTGCATTATGGTTTTGTTTTCGCTATTTACCTAGTAGGAACTCATGTTCATATCTTCACTTGCATAGTTTATACAACTGAAATCTCCTTTCCTCATGAAAACACAGGATTTCTTTCCTCAAGTTAGGGGGAAAGTAAGAAGCTGGAATGTGAGTTGTGAAGATATACATGTATGCTTCATCAAAATTCCTCAGTATTAATTATCAATGGATAAAATTAACTAGCCTCCAATTGAAGTAAAACTTCAAAGCACTTAATCTTGTCTTAATCAAAATGGGCTTCTTATCATTCGAAGTTTGAACAGAAGACAAATTATTGTTTAGTAACAGGTTGATGTCAAGTATGACATGGAGCTGAAATTGTAGAGAAAGGAAAGATGCATAAGATCATAAAATGTAAATGTATATAGAAGAAAGTATTAACTCTAACATATTCCAAAATGTCAATTCAGCCATAGAAGAAATTAGAAGTGAAATTGGACATATACATCATTTGCAACAGGGCCAATATTTTATAAGGTGAGTATAAATCATGCCTAAGATTGGTTCTCTATGGAATGAACTTTATTTTCTTACATAAAGTTACAAAGGAAATAGGTGAGAAAGAATGAGGGAGGCAGGAGGGAAAGAGAAAGATAGAATAAGAACGAAGGGCATGCTAGACTTAGTGGTGCATACCCTAAATATGAATACACTCTATGATCACAGTTTGCTCTCTATCTGAGGAGCTCCAGGGCAATCATGGCTATGTAGTGAGATCCTTATTCAAACAACAAATACAGCAGGAGCAGCAACAACAATCAAAAGCAAAATAGGATACCATAGGGAGGTATACTCTAGTCCTGATAACATGTGAAACTACTTACAGGGACAGACTACTTTGACCTTTGTGTTCATTTGTATAGTTGTGGGAATAGGTCCTTTTGTTCTGAAAACAACTAACTGTACCATTTCTGGTTATTGGAGCTTGAGAAATGACAAAGGACACTGTATCATGTAGGACTGTAATGTATTGTGTTTAGACTGCCTCATCTATTCATATCAATTCTTTAGTCAGAATAAAATTTCTTAGTGACATTTAATTGCATGGTTCCTTTCAATTCCTATTCAAATTACTTCTCACCAGGGCTGAATTTCTTGCTACCTGCTCAAGGCCTACATGCTGTTCATGCCCACAATTATACTGGGGCCACATCTCACAAAAGCACTGTTTTTAAAAGGTCAGAAGACTCCCCACATTTTTTCTATCTTTTAATAATCAATACAAGCAGTAAGAAGACATACTCAACTCCTAAAAAGAAAACTTATAAAACAACTGTGCTATTAAACTTAGTATAATTGTATGCAAAAATCTAGAATCAAATTAAACGTGGACACAGGCCTCAGAAAGGCTGAGTGATAAGAAAGCGTCAAGAGGCATACATGGATAATCCTGGGGAGAGAAAATAAAATGGATTACACCATCTCCCTAGGGGCAGGTGGGAATGAGAAAAGGAGGGATGAGGTAGAGAATGATGGATGAAGGCACAAAGTTCTGGGAGAGAAGACTAGAACTGTGAGTCTTCTCAGCAGTGAGGCAGAAACCTAGAGCAGTGGGAACTCCATGGAATTTTCAAGGATGACCCTAGTGAACATTGATAGTAAAATGGATATGAAGCCTGAATTGGCCATCTTCTGTAATTACTTAAATCCTCCAATCAAGAGAATAGGACCCCATAACACAGCCACAAAACCACCAACCTAAAATTTGTCCTGCCTGCAAGATATGCCAGGATAAAAGTGGTACAGATGTTGTTTGACTGGTCAACCAATGACTGATTCACCCTAAGACCCATACCTCTAGACTGAACCTAAGCCTGGCAATGTCTGCTGGCCCAGTGACCAGAGTCTAAGTAGCCTAAATACCTGTGATAGAACAATGTGATATGGTAAAAATATGAAATAATGAAATTATTTCTATTAATATTCTTCTATACTCATAGATAGGACCCTAGAATACTAGCCAATAAAGAAGCTTCATCCAGCAAAATATGGGAGCAGATACATAGACCCACAAGCAAACATTATTCATGGATCACAGAATCCAGAAGTTATAAAAGAATGATTTAAGTAGGCAGTCTCAAGGATATCTCAAGGAAATGCCCCACAGAATCAATAACCCAGGGCTCCTAGAGGCACACAGAGACTGACACAACAATCTCAGACATGGAATTGGTCTTCACTAAACCTTCTGTATACATACTGAGGTTGTTTAGCATTCAGGTTTTGTGTGACTTCTAATATATAAATGTTAGAAAATTGCATCATCACCAAAATAAATTAACCTGTACCAGAGGATGACATCAGAAAAAGAATAGCTCTCAGAAATCCTTCTGTACAAAAGGTCAGGAATTTTTCTGTTTGAAGTGCACTTATTGCAAGTAAGAGAGACATGGAGAGAGTCCTAGTAATTAAAAGATGGAATTCAAGTACAATTTCTTCAGATTTAGATCAATAAAGCTAAGTTTAAAATAAAACATTCATCATTTATATAACAGTTGGATAATTGACTACTGACTAGATTTTTGTAATATTAAGAAAATGGAAACACACACTTTAGATCCACAAAAGGGAAACAAATATGCAACATGGGATTAGAAATGTACAAACCAGATAAATGAACTGGGGAATGTTACAACTAATCAGGTTTTGAATTCCCTCACAATACACTCCCCCCTGTTTCCTTTAAATTGGAAAATATCTCCAAAGGAGAGCTGAAAAATATATATTACAACAAGAATTTGTACTACAGAGTACAAGGAAGAATCATTGAGTTACATGGGCATAAAGTGTTTTCATTTGCTATCTGTGTTGTGGGAAAATGACAGAAACATTTGCAAGTGTTAATGATGTTTTTTATTAGATATTTTCTTTACTTACATGTCATATGATTTTTCTTTTCCCAGTTTCCCCTCCCAGGAACAAACAAAAACAAGCAAACAAACAAAAAAAAAAACAAGAACAAACCCCTATTGGCTCCCCCCTCCCCATGCTTGCCACCCCACACTCTCCCACTTATTGGCTCTGGCATTCCCCTACACTGGGGCACAGGACCAAGGACCTCTCCTCCCATTGATGTTTGATTTTGCAATCCTCTACTATACACATGCTGCCAGAACAATCCCAGAAGTAATGATGTATTTTGCTAGGTATTGTTTTCTTTTAGCTACTGCTCTCAAATTTACTCCCCTCCCTTACTAAGAAATGCAGACAACACTCAGACATTGAATGCTGAAAATTTTATTGGAGTAGTATAGGTAATCAACAGTTACTCATTGAACTGTACATATGAATGACATAATTTTCTCAGGTACCCACTGAAAGAGAAAAGGAAGGAGGATAGTTATGGAAAAATTGGGACATGCTAGAGGTTCCTTTACTGCTATTGGCACCCCTGAAGTGAGGGGTGGGAGCCCACACCCTCTTCTTCTTCCATCTCCTACACCTCATTCCCTCACCATTTTCTCAGGTTTACTCTTGTCAGGCAGAGAGAAGAAAATGGGATTAAGCTATATCATACAAGTAGAATGTGAATGAGTATCTTTGACTGCTCATATTGGTTCTGATATAAAAGATTCCAAAATATATTTCCAAAGTTTTTCATTGATATGTGCCCTGACTGATTGAAGAACTGAAACTTACCTAAATGTTTATTAACAGAACAACCTATAAATGGATCTTAACAGACCATGCAAATTAATAGTATACAAGAAAAGATCCTGAGTACATAAATAGCAAAATAAAAACAAAACATAGCATGCTGTGGGGAAATCCACAGAGTTTATGAAGCAATAAAATTTTCTAAGAAATGTTGTTTGGAAATGAATAGCCTAATGATCTGCATAGAATATCATTCATGTACAGCTCAATTATGTACAATATTTATCTACATATACATACTAATATTCCTAAAGGGATTTCCAGAGGATTAAAATTAATGGCTTTCAAGGACAAAAATTAGAACATAATATAATATATAACTATGATATCCAGCCATGTGTATTCCTAGGAAGGTAGATTCTAACTGACTTGTACATACACAAATTTAGAAGAACATATTGAAATTCTGATCAAGGTTAGAGGAGTCTAAAGGCATCACTCAGAGATAAAGGATCTAAACCTCCCTGTGTGAATGGGATGCAGATTGTACACATTTAAGGGTGAGTTCAAAGGACATAGGATCAAAGAATGATTGCTTCTATATTTCTATAAACCAATCAATTCAAAGGGAAATAATTGTTATAAAATAAATTATTAAAATAATAATAATAATAATAATAATAATAATAATAATAATAATAATAATAATGAAGCAATAGAGCATAAAAGAGCTTTGGTGCTATGAGCCTCAAAGACCCAAGTCCATTGGAGATCTTGTACAAGGTCATCTTAGACCATCAAAGATGTATCCCCCTGTACTGTCTGAATGCTAAGATTTGAAATAAGGCAAAGGGTAATGCTGTGTCCGTTTCCTGCAAGTTAGCAAAATTTTACACTATGATTTAACAAATACAGTGGGAGGGTTTTTTTAATTATCAAATTTGACTCATTCATCTTACCTAACTTGTTGGAATTGACCTTGTCGGGTAATACGTGTATAACTTGGGAGATTAAATGATACTGGGGGTATTCCTGGGTTCCTTCTCGTGCGTCTGTAATCTGCATAGAAAGGGCCAGAAGATAGGAGCACATTCATAAAAGACTTCCCTCTTTTTTCTTTCCCTGATCTGATCACATAGTCCATTCTCTCAGAACCAAGTTGTATTTCAGGTCACAATATAAAATCTCTGCTTATCCAAAGGATTTTAGTTAGAATTTGCAGTTCCTATGGTGAGATAGATATAAGTTAGATGTTCAATACCTGTATACTTCAATATGGAAAAAGACTAAAAATAATCATATCCAACAAATACACTGAACACCTGGAGACAATTACCTTATGTTTTTTATTTAATCAAAGACTATTATGTAGTAACAGGAAGGCAAAGAGAAAACAATGATAGCTAACATCCCCAACTTATTCAAGAGGCCCCATTATTACATACAGGAACACCAAGGAAAAATGAAACTATGAATTCTCTCACAACCAGAGAAGTCAGCTTAAAGACACTTTTGTTTTCAGCCTCATCTCACAGTGGTGATTTGCAGTGGGAAGCAAACTAATCTCTTCCACAGTAATGGAAGTTCATTCAGTTGTCTGACCTCAATAACATCTCCATCATCAGGTTGGGGAATATTTATTTATATGCATAGAGAAAGTAATATTCACTCATGTACAAGACACATATATGATGTGACAACACACAGAAACACAGACAGTTAAGCAACATGCAGGAATGATGGATTGGGATTTACCTGGTTCATTATCAGCAGTGTTGACCTCTAAAGATAAAAAATAGAAAAAAAAGAGAAACTTCAGACCACAATATTTCAGAACTTACCGAGGTCTTACAACAAATGACTTCCAGAGTCACACTTCTAAGCAAGACTAAGCTCAACAGTTCCTATCTGGGATGCTTCTGGAACAGTACAGGGGTGCAGGAGCATGTGCGATTTCTCTGTTCTTACCCTCCAGGAAAAAAAAAGACAAAGATCTTTTTAATTCTACCAGGATAACTACAATCAAAGTATGCGGAGATTAACTATGGAGTAGAGACTGAAGGAAGGGTAAGCCAGCCTAAATATTGCTATCTCCTG
>NW_022196903.1:127358280-127374382 GCF_008632895.1 Mastomys coucha
AAAAAAAAAAAAAAAAAAAAAAAAAAAAGAAATTACACTGCATTTTTGAAATTATGTTGCATAATTCAGCTTGAAAATATGCCTCACTCATTTGTTTCTTCAATATCCCTTAGGACAGTCAGGAGTCACATCCCTGAGTACCCATCTTAAAATGCTACATGATCTGCCTAATGTTCTGGAGGTGTGCTGAGTAAAATATAGACTGCTGGGGCTCTGATGATTATATGTGAGTATCTACAGAATTAAGTTTATTCTATATTTCTATACTTTGAATTAACCCAGGTGTGTTTGTTTTAATTATGTTACTGACCACCACTGTGCAACAAAGGTGGCTGCTCCCAATATTTGTTCTGACTATGAAAACATGCTCTTAAATCTGTCCTGTTTTTCATTTTTCATTACATTCTTCATAGAGCTTTCCTATACACAAAATGGACCATCATATTCCTGACTTCAAGAATTTTATGGATTCCAGATAGAATATAAAGTAAAAAGACCATGTTACATGCTAAAAACATAACAATTCCAACCTTTAGCACAGAAATCCTATGATCCTGTTTTCTGATCACCCTTGTTTGTCATTTCTCCCCTCCTTTCACCCCACTTTTCCTTGAATGTCTCCAGATCCCACCCTGTAATATGTGGTACCTTCATCTGAGTTCTGAGCTGTGCTCAGGGCCAGCAAGGCTGCTGTGAGCAGGACCACAAGCATGTTGGAGGAGTCTGTGGGCTTCTCCCAACCGTATGCTGAGACGTGCACAGCTATACTCTTTATAAAAGGAAGTCAAACAATGGTATCTTTGAGCATCAACTGGGTGTCCTTATTCTATTATTTCTCCTTGGACTGTAGCCCAGCAAGGTGGAGTGTGGGGGATTTTTAATGTGCCTTATCTACAGGAGCAACAACTAATATGGTGATCATGTTAAAGGATAATTGTCTCTTTACAGACAGTATTATTCCATTGTTTGTATGTGCCACATTCTCAATCCACTCAGGAGATGTAAGATCTTTAGGTTGTTTTCCTTCCTAGATACTGTAACTAGAGTGACTGTGAACATGAGCAAGTACCTGAAGAGTAGAATATTGAATCCTTTGGCATATGGCAAGGAGTGGTGAATATGGGTTATGTGGTAAATTTTGTTTTAGGTTTTCAAAATTCCTGATCTCCAATTCCATACTGATTGCCTAGTTTCCTTTCTCACAAAAAATGAATGGAGGTTCACGTTTTATACTTTTTCTGCAGGTTATATTTTCTGCTCTTTTCTTGATTTTACCATTCTCACAGGTGTAACATGAAATCTCAATGTACTAATAATTGAAACTCTCTACATACTAGTAATTTTGAACACTTCCTCCAATGTCTGTTTGCCATTTTAATTTCGACTTTTTGCGTCTTCTGTATAAATCCTTTGTCAGTTTTCATTTCAGCCATTTTCCCTCTGGGTTGTTTTTTGTTTTGACTTCACTGTGTATTCTGGATATTAATCTATTATCAGAAGTATAACTGACAAGGATTCTCTCTCACTCTGTGGGCTGTATTTTTGCTTGACTGATTATTTCATTAGATGCACAGATTTTTAATTTTCTGTGATCCTGTTTGTCAATTATTAGCCTTAAGTCTTCTCTGAATGAACTTGTATTCATAAAGTCCTTCCCTACACTTGGATCTTCATTCAGCACTGCCTGTGTTTTAATTTAACAGTTTCAGGCCTTTAGGTTTCACAATACAGTCTTTCACAAATTTGTATTTGATTTGTATGTAGAGTGGTAAATATGGATATCATTTTTCTATATGTGAACATTCAATTTTTCTAGGATAATTTTTTGGGGGTGCTGCCTTTCTTGCATTGTGAATTTTTGGCATCTTTATCAAATATCACATGACCGTAGCTATGTATTTGCACATGTGGGATTCATTTTTCATTACATTGATCCAAGTATCTGTTTTTGCTGTTACCATAGTTTTTTTTTAATACTACAGCTCTGTAACCTGGCTTGAAATCTGATATTGTAAACCTGCAAAAATTATTTGTTCCTTAGAATAGCTTTGATGATCCAGAGGAATGTGTGTTTATATATGAATTTTATGATGTTAGAAAATTTCTGTGTAGTACTTCAAGTGTATATTGTTTGGAATCATGTTGAATCTCTAAATATTGTTAGGATACATATGGTGCAATGTTAATTAGATCATCCCAGGACCATGGGAGTTCTTTGTTCCTCTGGTGCAGAGGCAGGTAGATTTCTAAGTTCAAGGCCAGCCTGGTCTATAGAGTGAGTTCCAGGACAGCCAGAGCTACACAGAGAAGCCCTGTCTCGAAAAACAAAAAAGGAAACAAACAAAAAAGATTTATTCAGGGCTGGTGAGATGGCTCAGCAGGTGAGAGCACTGACTGCTCTTCTGAAGGTCCTGAGTTCAGATCTCAGCAAACACATGGTAGCTCACAACGACCCATAATGGGATCTGACACACTCTTCTGGTAAGTCTGAAGACAGCTAAAGTGAATTGCCCTGGCCGGAGCAAGTGGGTCCAGCAGAGGTCCTGAGTTCAATTCCAAGCAGCCACACACAAGATGACTCATGGCCATCTGTACAGCTACAGTGTACTTATACACATTAAAAAAGTAAAAGAAAAAGAAAACCAGTTACTCTCACTCTCCTAAAGCAGTATAATCTCTAACTACATTGTAAATTTGTATATTTTCACTCATGAGTGTGTATTCTGAAGGGAAGATGCTAGCACTTGGCAAATATATTCATTTTAAGTTCAACGTTTCCTCTACGTATAATGGTTTTTAGGGAGAAAGAGAAGGGGCTTATTGTTGGGAGTTTCTCTTATTGAATGCAAGGGAACTGTATGGTTTCTCCAGATACTGAATTGACAGAATGGCCTGAGTCATCTTCATTTGGAGGCTTAAAATGTCTTCAATGGCAAACAGAGAGAGAAACAACATAACAAAGAATCAGGCTCTGTAGTCCTGGAAGCAGAAGTCCTGCAGGAAGCTAGTCTTGACTTTACCCTGTGTCCTATAACACAGTGCTAGCTTCTGCTAAATGTCATTCGACTCACATCCATTACTTGACTTCCTTCAGTGTCAGCAATGAGTGAAGAATGTAATGTATCATGAAAGAAAAATATCACCTCTGATCTCAATGGAAACAGAAATCAGATTATAGAAGAATTGATAAGCAAAAGTATTAGTGAGGAAAGGGGATGAGGAATGGGCAGGTATCAGGTTAGAGATCTACACAACTTAGACATTTTCTTCCTTAAAATTTTAATATTTAATGTAATTGCTTATTTATCAAATGTATATGTTTACAGTTCAAGAAGTCCATGCATGTATTAATGGACAGTAATCAAACCTACCCTCTTCTTCCTCCTCCGTTTCCTTACTATCCACCCAGCAGGGGATGCTTTCCTAATTTTGCGTGTTCTTTCTCTGAAACTCACGGAGTCCACTGGCATGTACACTGCCGTGAAGCTGGATTATTTAGCTTAGGTTGATGATGTCCATTTCTAACTATTTTTCTGAAAAGAACCTAATTTTATTCTCTTTTCTTATGCTTTTTACTTAGTATTTTTAATTCATAAATATATAGTGGCTTTTCTTGTGATATATTCATGCATACCCATCACTGTACTTTTCTCATGTGAATCTCTGACACTATTTTTCTCCATTCTTTCTTTTTTTCTTTTATTAGATATTTTCTTTATTCACATTTCAATGGTTAGCCCCTCTCCAGGTCTACCCTCCAGAAAACTCCGATCTCCTCCTCTCCTCCTGCTCTTTCAAATTAATATTAATCTTCCTTTAATATTGCTAACAAGACTTTCTCTCTCTCTTTCTCTTCCTCTCTCTCTCTTTTTCTCCATGTGTGTTTGTGTGTGTATACATTTGTGTGTGTAGGCTTGAGTGTGACCATGACATATTTGTGTTGCCCAAATGTTCTTGGATATGTAACCATAATTTGCTCCCACTGACTTGTGCACAGTTAGGAACACACTGATTATCTGAGTCCTAGCACTTGACAATTGTTCTTTGGATTAAGAGAAATCTTAATATGTAGGTCCATGGAAGATATTCCCAGATATTTCTAGGTTTGCTGTCCGGTTGTTCAGTTGATTTTAAGTGAAAAATTTTAAATACTCAAGAGATAGTTTTAATTATCAGTACCTACCCAGATTTCATTGGAGGTACTTTTAAAATTAAAATAAAATTACTTCAGCCAGGCAGTGGTAGTACATGCCTTTAATTCTAGCACTTGGGAGGCAGAGGCAGGCAGATTTCTTAGTTCGAGGCCAGCCTGGTCTACAGACTGAATTCCAGGACAGCCATGGCTATACAGAATAACCCTTTCTCGAAAAATCAAATAACTAACTAACTAAATAAATAATAAAATAAAATTGTTTCATTGTAGTTTGCCTTTTAGCTGATTTAACATGAACCCTTATCCTAAGACCAATCCTTACACAGTTGCATAAATAATACAAATAAAAGTATATGTTTCTGGTAAAATTATAAATTATTATCCTCAGACTGAAAAACAATGGAAGGCTGGAACCACAGTTACTCATATATTCATGAATACTCTATGAATCCTAAGTACTCATTTTTAAATTAATAAAATTACCTAGACTCCAATAGAATTAAAACTTCAAAATAATTTTATCTTGTCTGCATCAAGGTGACTTTCTTATCATTTAAATTATGAACAAAATAAGCTTAAAGAACGTTTGGGGATGATCTTTATCATATATGACATGGAGCTAGAAATTAAAATGAAAGGTATAGATGCAATAAACCATAGAAAAATGTAAATCTTCATAGAGAAAAGAAAGAACTTTAACAAATACCAAAATATGCAGTCAACAAAATAAGAAGTTGGGAGTGAAAATATATATTTACCATGTTTTCTAGCAGCTTCACAGATTTCTGGGGAGAGAGCCATTAATTTCTGAGAATGGTTCTGTTTGGATGGAGACTCCTTTTATTATTAGATGTTATCTTTATTTACAATATCTCCTTTCCCAGATTACTCCCCTACCCCCAAAAAAGAAAGAAAAAAAATAAAAGAAAAACCAAAAACTAAAACAAACCCCTATTCCCTTCCCCCTTCCCCTGCTCACCCCCCACCCTCTCCTGCTTACTGGCCCTGGCATTCCCCTACACTGGGGCATAGAACCCTCATAGGGCCAAGGGCCTCTCTTCCCATTGATGACCAACTTGGCCATCCACTCCTATACATATGCTGCTGGAACCATGAGTACTACCATGTGTACTCTTTGGTTGTAGTTTTAGTCCCTGGGAGTGCTGAGGGTACTAGTTAGTTCATATTGTTCTTCCTCCTAAGGGTCTGCAAACCCTTCAGCTCCTTGTGTCCTTTCTCTTGCTCTTTCATTGGGAGCCCTGTACTCTGTCCAATGGATGGCTTGAGCCTCTAGTATTAATTGGGTACTGTCAGAGCCTCTCAGGAGACAGCTATCTCAGGCTCCTGTCATCCAGCACTTGTTGGCATCCACAATAGTGTCTAGATTTGATGATTGAGTATGGGAAGGATTCCCAGGTGGAGCAGTCTCTGAATTGTCCTTCCTTTAGTCTCTGCTCCATAGTTAGCCTCTACAACATCTTCCATGGGTATTTTGTTCCCCCTTTAAGAAGGAACTAAGTATCCTCACTTGGGTCTTCCTTCTTCTTGAGTTTCTTATGGTTTGTGGTTTGTACTTTGTGTATTCCGATCTTCTAGGCTAATATCCACTTATCAGATAATGCATACCATGTGTGTTCTTTTGTGGTTGGGTTACCTCACTCAGGATGATATTCTCCAGATCCATCCATTTCCCCAAGAATTTCATAAATTCATGGTTTTTAATAGCTGAGTAGTACTCCATTGTGTAGGTGTACCACATTTTCTGTATCCATTTCTCTGTTGAGGGACATCTGGGTTGTTTCTAGTTTCTGGTTATTATAAATAAGACTGCTATGAACATAGTGGAGCACGTGTCCTTATTATACATGTTGGAGCATCTTCTGGGTATATGCCCAGGAGTGGTATAGCTGGGTCCTCCAGTAGTACTATGTCCAATTTCCCGAGGAATCTTGAAACTGATTTCTAGAGCGGTTGTACCAGCTTGTAATCCCATCAGCAATGGAGGAGTGTTCCTCTGTCTCCACAACCTTGCCAGCATCTGCTGTCACCTGAGTTTTTTATCCTAGCCATTCTGACTGGAATGAGGTGGAATCTCAGGGTTGTTTTGATTTGCATTTCCCTTATGACTAAGGATGTTCTTACCTAAAGGTACAAAGATAAGAGAGGAGACATGGAGAGAGAGCAGGTGGGAGGGCAAGGGAGAGGAAGGGGGAAGGAGGGAGGGAGTAAGCAAGTGAAAGAGAGAGGGGCAATCATCCATCTTTATAAGGTCTGGAAATGTTCACAGGAACTGATTGCCTTAGCTCTTCTGTTAATTTGCATAACGCTGTAATATGGCACTGCCTCAACTGTGCTGTTATTCTTCTATTCAGAATCAAATTTCAGAGTGAAATTTTCAGCTCCTAAATAATTGGACAGGCCAATAAAATTCTTGTTAAAATTACTTCTCCTAAGAAATGAATCTCCTGCTGCCTGCTGAAGACCCTCCCTGATGACTGTACACCATTATGCTGTGGCCATCTTTCCCAAAAGTACTGGGTTTTCAAGGGGTCATTACTGTCCCATGTGATTTCCATCTTTTAAGAATCCACAGAGCTAATGAGAATTGAGAAGAAAAGCCCACAACAGAAAAAAAATTATATAAAACAATCCTATAATCAACATGAACTGAATCTTTGCAGGACTGTATTCAGGAATCCAGAACACATTAATATGTGGATATTGACCTTCAGACCCATGTGTAACAGTGTGTGAGGGGGGGAAGCTCTGAAAGATTGCTTTCTGACTCTCATTAAGTGACAGTGCTCTCACATGCTCAGTATCTGTAATCTGAAAAGTAAACATCATGCTTTTTAATATTTGCATAATAAAAGTTGTGTTAATTCACCACATGTTCTTTATACATTTTCAGTTGAGGGACATCTAGCTTATTTTAATTTCTGGATGTTATAAATGAGGTTTCTATGACACAGTTGATCTATTGTCCTTATGGTCAAGGATCTGTCTATTTTGCCCAGAAGTAGTATAGCTGGCTCGTAAGGTAGAACTATTCCAAAAGTTATGAGAACTTCCAAATTGTTTTTCAAAATCATTGCACAAGTTTGCACTCCCACCAACAACAGAGGAGTATTATCCTTGTTCCACATTCTTCCCATTATGAGTTGTCACCTGAGTTTTGATCTTAGTCAATCTGACAAGTATAGAATGAAATTTCAGAGTTGTTTTTATTTGTATTTCACTTATATTTCATCCTTGGTGAAGGATAGTGAATATTTCTTTCATTTAAGAGCTTCTCAGCAATTAGATATTCCACTGTCAAGAAGTTTTTTTTTAGACCTATATCCCATTTTTTAACAGGTTTACTGATGTCTACATTCATTTTATGTTCTTTTAACGGATTACATTATTTATTTATATCTCAAATGTTGTACCCTTTTTAGGTTTCCCATCTGTAAACCCTTACCCCATCCTTCCTCCCTCCGATTCTATGAAGGTGCTCCCACAGCCACCAACTACCACCTAACCAACCTAGCATTCCCATACAATAAGGCTTCAGACCTTCACAAGACCAAGGGTCTCCCTTATCATTGATGCCAGATAAGGCAGTCCTCTGTTATATATGTAGCTGGAGCCCTGGGGCCCTCCATGTGTAGTCTTTGGTTGGTGGTTTAGTTCCTGGGAGCTCTGGGGTATCTGGTTCATTGATATTACTGTTCTTCCTATGGGGTTGTAATCCCCTTCAGCTCCTTCAATCCTTCCCCTAACTCCTCTCTAGAGTCCCAAGGTTCAGTCCAATGGTTGGAAGCAAGCATCCACCTCTGTATTTGTCAGGTTCTGGCAGAGTCTCTCAGGAGACAGATATATCAGACCCCTTTCACCAAGCACATCTATGTGTCAGCAATAGTGTCTGCGTTTGGTATCTGAACAAGAGATGGATCCTTAGGTGGGTCAGTCTCTGGATGGCCTTTTCTTCAGTCTCTGCTCCATTCTTTCTCCTTGTATTTCATTTAGACAGGAGAAATTCTGGGGTTAAATTTTTTTGGACAGGTGGGTGGCCCCATCCTTCAACTGGAATCTGTGCCTAACCTCTCTATATGATCTCAACAGGATTTCTCCCCTTTGTTGGGTATTTTAGCTAATGTCATCCCTGTTAGGTTCTTGGAGGATCTTTCCTGCAAATTGAGACTTTCTGAAGACTATCCTCAATTCTGCATCCCCTGCTGCTACACACCTCTATTTAATTTTCTTATCCTCTATAGTTCTCCCCTGTCAACTCCCATATATGATCCTTTCTTTCCCTCTCCCTCCTTTCTTCCTCCCCTACTTCCTATGACTATTCTTGTGCCCTCTTCCAAGTAGAATGGAACCATCCATACTTTGGTCTTTCCTATTATTGAGTTTCATTTAGTCTGTAAGTTGAATCACGGGTATTCCCAGCTTTTTGCCTAGTATCCACTTATCAGTGAGTACATATACTGTGTGTTCTTTTGTGATTGGGTTTTCTCACTGAGGATGATATATTCTAGTTTGATCCATTTTCCTGCGAATTTCATGTAGTCATTGATTTAATAGCTGAGTAGTATTCCATTGTGTAAAATGTATGACATTTTCTGTATCCATTCCTCAGTTGAGGGATATCTGAGTTCTTTCCAGTTTCTGGCTATTATAAAAAAAGCAACTATGGACATAGTGGAGCATGTGTCCTTGTTATATATTAGAGCATCTTTTTGGTATATGCCCAGGAGTGATATAGCTGGATCTTTGTCAGGAGCCATAATAGGACAAGCTAGTAACTAGCAGATGATCATCCTGAAATGCCTGCTTCGGATTATTTTATAATCTGTAACAGATGCGCCCTCATTAAGCAAGGCTGTGAGGGACTAATTTTAGGAAAGATTTATACTATTAATTTGTTTTTCCTGTTATTATTAAACATATAAAACAATTACTAAGTAATAGCACATACCTTTGGAAAGGTTCTCTGCAGATCCATGAAGATGTACTGTCTTGTAGTGATGCTATATTGACAAATAGTTGACTTAAGTCTTAACCATGATCCTATAAGAATTCCTAAAATTATATCTGTAATTATTAAGCTCTTTTATAACGGGTCTCCTATTAGGTCCTTTTCTGATAGTCAAAACTGCAATGAGAGCTCTGCCATTCTCCCAAGTGTCAGCAGTTAATTGCTCTTAGATGGTAACCAGACTTTCTCCTACTCAGAGCACATTCAAAAAAGTTGTCAATTAACTGAGGCCATAAAAAAGGGACTAATGATTTATTATAGGTGCTAGGACAAAAAATGAAATATTGACTGAGCTTATCTATACAAAACTTTACTTATGACTCTAAACTTTCAGTGAACCTGTGGAGCTGAGACAGGTGATGGATGTTTAGCTAGATAATTACTCCTAATGGATATGCATGTAAACATTTGCTGTTGTAAACTTCTATTTCAATTTATGATTTGATTCTTGGTGTGAACTTGTGATGAACTTTGTAACATGTGATCATGTATTCTGAAATATGTATAAGTACTGTGGACAAAGAGATGAAGAAAGACCTAGATAGAGGCTAGATAGATAGAGCACTTTCCCCACTTGGGATCTTTTCGATTTTCCCCTTAGATAGCTTTCATAGGAAACTTTTTACAACTTAGTAATAAATTCTACAATCACTTCTCTAAGTGTCTTCTTTTCCTGCGACTTCTAACTAGCAGGCTGAAAGTTAGAACTCAACAGTTCCTCCTGAGATAGAACAAAGGCTATTATTTACTTAATTCCTTGTGGCTTGAGGATGAGGTGCTAAGTGCCAGAGATGCAGTTTCTGGCCTCAGAGGATCGCAGAAGGCAGGTCAGCTACAATAGCATAGTAACTTAGACTTAGATAAGTAAACCTTTTATTATATAGCAACCCTAAATATCTCGTAAGACTAACTCTTATCCCAGAAATCATAGGACTAGGTCTTACCCCAGAAATTGTAAGACTGAGTCTTACCCGTCCCTCACCCAGCCTCCGCTTTTCTCCATCTGCTGTCTCAAGAACCAACAAGGAAGAAGAAACACCCAGTCATGGCTGGCTCCCAGCAGGTCCTCAATTAATACTAAGTCCAATTTTCTGAGGAACCACCAGATTGATTTTCAGAGTGGTTGTACCAGCTTGCAATCACTCCAATAATGGAGGAGTGGTTTTCTTTCTCCACATCCTTGCCAGTATGTATTGTCACTTCTGGTCTTGAAGTTAGCTACTCTGATTGGCATAAAATGGAATCTCAAGGTAGTTTTGATTTGCAGGTTCCTGATGACTAAGGATGTTGAACATTTCATTGCATGCTTCTCATTCATTTAAGAGTCCTCTGTTGAGAATTCTTTATTTGGTTCTGTACTGCATTTTTGAATTTTCTTTCTTTCTTTTTTGGTTTCTTGGGGCTTTTTTGTTTCTTTTTTTGTTTTGTTTTGTTTTGTAGACTACCTTCTTGATTTCTTTATATGTTTTGAATATTAGCTCTCTCATATATAGGGTTTGGAAGATCTTTCCCCAATTGTTGGGGCACCCACCCACAAAATATTCCACCCCAAATTTATCCTGTCTAGAAGAAATATAGACATGGTGGATGGAGCAGAGGGAATGGTCAAAAGCATCAAGCAATAGTTCCTAACACTATTAATGATATTCAGTTATGTTTGCAGACAGAAGCATGTTGTCCTTTAATAGGCTTCATGCAACAACTGACTCAGACAAATACAGACATTCTCAACCAAACAGTGGATGGAATGTGGGGATTCTAAAGGAAGAACAGAAGAAAGGATCGTGGACACTGACGAAGATATGTATGTATTCAACAGGAAGAGTAATAAATTCAACTAACCTAGACTTTTGGGGCTATGAGAGTCTAATCTAACCAAAGAACATATAGAGGCTGGACCTAGGTCTCCACCTGATATATCTAACAGGTCTGCATCTTGGACTTCAACTGGAACAGTATTTTCCCAAAAGCTGTTGACTCTACATGGGATATGTTCTGTCTGGGCTCCCTTGTCTAGCCTCAGTGTGATAGGAAGGACTTAATTTTGCAAAGACTTTAAGTGCTAGAATGGAGGATTACCATAGAAGCCTTCACCCACCAGAGGAGAAGGTGATGGGGGAATACGGAAAGGATTGTAGGAGGAGGTGACCAGGGAGGGGAGAGCACCTGGGATATAAAGTGAATAAGTAAAAAAAAATAAAGTAAGTTAATAAATAGAGAGAGATGTTTTTAAGTCTCTAGCTAGTACTCTTTCTAGTTTAAAACAACTGGAAAGATGTAAATTTAAGGCAGTTGCAAATGTTAAGCAATTCTCAAATTCCTGTACTTCGTCCACACATACTTATGTGTCAAGCACCAGTTTGCCATTTCTTTTCCATTTTATTGCATTCAAAATAAGTGTGCAATAATTCCTAAATATTAATTAAAATAGTGCTTAAAGTCAATAATAAATTATCCAATGATTTCCTGAATAAAATGCATTAAGGTTAGATTTATAGGTCTGACTCTAAATCAATTAAATGTGTTTACATATCTTAATTGCTGATACTCTTTATTCATTTTTCATTACTTGCAGTTAATGCACTGAAAGAGAGCACAGTCCTTCACCATTCAGCCTGAAGAATTTCCTACACTTTAGTTTCTGCTTATGTTGTCTTTTTGGATTGTTACAGATGATTTGCCTTTATAGATATCTTGGGCTGATGTGCATCCAAGTTATTTTAAAGTCATTTATTTAGTTTATATTTTGATAACATATTCTCTTCCCTTTTCTCCTCCCAGACCCTCCCACTTTTCTCTCCTCCATCCATTCTCCCATTTTACCTTTCTCCTCAGGAAGTGGAGGGCTTCTATTGATATAAACCAACCTTATCATCTCAAGCTTCAGTAAGACTGGGTACATGTTCTCTTGTTCCAGTTAAATAAGAAAGTTCAGTTAAGGGAAAGGAATCCTAAGGCAGCCAACATAGTCAGAGATAGGCCTGGCTCCTGCTGTTAGAAGTCCCACAGGAAGACCAAGCTTTACAACTGTCACTTAGGAGAAGAGGACCTAGGTCTGTCTCATGCATGTTCTCTAATTAGCAGCTCAGGCTCTGTGTGTTCCCGTTGGTCCATGTTAGTGGATTCTGTAGATTTTCATGTGTCCATGACCCATCTTTTTCCTTCAGTTCTTCCTCTTTCATAGGATTTCACAATCTCCATCTACTATTTGTCTGTGTGTCTCTGAGTCTGGTTCAGTCACTTACAATGTAAAGCTTCTCTTATGACAGTTTGCTAGGTTCTTGCCTGCAAGTATAGCAGTTTGTCATTATTAATGTTAGAGGTGGGATCCCTATAATTTCATAGGTCTCAGGCTTGGCCATTCCATCAATTTCTGCTCCCTCTTTGAACCTGCATGTCTTGTGGGCAGGACAATTATGGATTGATGGTTTTGTGACTGTTTTCATGTCCCAGTTCCTCCACTGGAAGTCTTGACTCATAGAAGGAGATGGCCGTTTTATGTTCCATATGTCCCATTACCAGGAATCTTAGCCAGAGTTATCCTCATAGCATTCTAGGACTTATCTCAAAATTGGAAAAAATCTTCAGGTACCCTGCACAAGACAGCAGATTTAAATCTAAAATATATAAAGAATTAAAGAATGTAGACCTCAATCTTTCTGGATTCCATTAGTGTCCTGGGACTAATCTTGTGCCATAGTTCTCTGCACCCCAATAACAATATCAAACTGGAGGGATTGCAAACTGGTACGACCATGCTACAAATCAATCTGGTGATTCCTCAGAAAAGTAGACATAGTACTACCTGAGAACCCAGCTATAACATTCCTGGGCATATACCCAAAAGATGCTCCAATGTGTAACAAGGACACATGCTCCTCATGTTCATAGCAGTCTTATTCATAATACCCAGAGGCTGTAAACAAGTCACAACTGAAAATGTTCCTGAAAATGGAAGAATGGATACAGGAAATGTAGTTCATTCATATAATAGAACACTATTCAGCTGTTAAAAAAGGAAGACATCATGAATATCAGGCAAACAGATGGAACTGGAAAACATCCTCCTGAGTGAGGTAACTCCGACTCAAAAGGACATGCATAGTTTTGACTCATGGATAGAAGATATTAAAGAAGAAGTATAGAATACCCATGGTACAACTCACAAACCATATGTAGTTTAAGAAGAAGGAAGGCCTAAGTGAGAATTCTTCATTTCCACTTAGAAGAGGGAACAAAATAAAAATGGGAGGCAGATTTATGTATAGTTCAATGTGGGGCAGAGGCATAGGTTCAGGATCAGGTATTGGGGTGAAGCAGTGACAAGACAGAAGCCTAGAGGGCCAGTATAATAAATGGAAATATGAAGGTGTAGGCATTAGAGGGCAGGCAGAACCTTGAGAAAGTACCAGAGATCTAGGATGGGAAAGGCACTCAAGACTTAATGAAGTTAGTCAACCTACCAGCAGGTGAATGTGACAGATGTGGCAACTTACAGCCAATCATTGGACTAAGCTCACAGACCCTTATGGAAGTGTTAGGAGAAGGATTGAAGAAGCTGAAGGGGATGGCAACCTCATATGAAGAACAATAGTATCAACTAACATGGACCTCTGAGAGCTCCCAAAGTCTAAATCACCAACCAAAGAGCATACATTGACTGCTCTGTGGTCGCTTGCACATATGTAGCAGACTATCTTGTCTGGTGTCAGTGGGAGAGGATGCACCTAATCCTACAGAGACTTGAGGCCTCAGGCAAGGAGCATGCTGGGAGGGCTGAGAAGGAAGTGAATGGGTTAGGAAGGCATAATGGAGCACCCTCTCGGAGGCAAAGGTGAGGAAGAATGGGATGAAGAACTCTGGAAGTGGAACAGGTAAGGGGCAACATTTGGAATGTAAATAAATAAAAGAAATTAATCTATAAATTAAAAGCAAACAAAAAACACAGACATAGTTGTCTGCATAAAGAATGTTCCAGTACTGACTCTATTATTCTGTCCCAGTATATCTGACAGACTTATGCAACACAGCAACTATGAAGAACTTGCTTACTTTGTCTTGGCAAAGCTGAACAGTTGACTTTGCTGCATCTGTTTATCCTTTCTGAACAGAACTTTTTCTGAAGCTGAAGCATGAGCATTTTCTTTGCTCTCTTGCTAGCTTGCCAAAATTGATGCAACTCCATATTGATGCTTATTGATGCTCAGCATCTTCTTTGAAGTGTGATGGGGTACTGTCAGGAATAGACTTCTCTCATATTCAAAAGAGACATTTTAATAATGAAGAAATTTTAAATTCCATATTCAATGAACCTCTGAGGTTTGAAGAACAATGATCTCTCTATAGTATATCTGAATTATCAAACATTATTCTTGGCTATTTTACTCTCTGAATAACCTTTCAACATCTTATTGTAACTAACTAAACTAGTATCTAATATAACCATGAATTAGAATATCTGAACTATTGATTTAGCTTTTCCATTTATCCCTAAGAGTTCTTATAGCACCTTTTAAAAAAAATTTGAACTTTGCCTTATATCTTTAAGAATTATATATAGGTATTATTTATAATATAAAATTAAAAACATATATGCGTTATATGTTCAAAATTAACCTTAAATTAATATCAATATAGAACAACTTATACCAATATATCAAAAATTACCTTATTTCTACACTTATATTCAAAATTCTGTACAAATGTTTAAAATATAACCTCAATTTTCATAAAAATACAAAGATCTCAAAAAATATAAGGATACACCTATGGAATACCCTTTTTTCTATTCTTGCAGTTTTTTTATACCCCCGCTTTCTTTAAGTATTACTCCCTTTTCACTAATAAAGAAAGAGCAGAGCAAAGGAAAGGAAAGAGGAAAGAAATACCTGAATCAAACTTCTATATTTTGTCTCTCCCCTGTCCAAGACACAAACTCTTTGTAACCAGCCCCTACTAGAAGGCTACAAACATTCAACACTCATTGAATAACTCAAAATCAATGACTCTACCTTTAGATATGGGCATAGTTTTCTTAAGATTTCTTTCTCCTGATATTGGACATAAAATGCATAGAATTTCTCCTTGGAGGCCAAGGAGTTCAGAAAATATTTAGTGTAAATATATCCATTATTGCTTTACAAGTCATGCTCAATGGATGACAACTTTGTGACTAATTAGTTATTATTCAATGCCAAAGCCATGGCATTGTCTCATTGCCTAAGTGGCTCTAAACTTAGTTAACTATTTAAACTATTCTATGTCTATTCCTTGGTTAGTTAACTTTCCTTAAGTCCTGACCTACTTCTTCCTTTTTGTCTCCTTAATTTCTCCTTCAGTATCTGTCCAAGTTCATCTACCTGCTGGTTTATGTGCATATGATCTATGTCACTTCCTGTTTCATCCCTCATCTCATCTCTCTAGGCTCTTTCCCGTTTCTCCCTCTTTTTCCGTACTACCTTCCAGATCCTCTCTTTCTGACAGTGTCCCAAGTCCTATTTAGTTTCTCAGTTCATTGGACATCAACATTTTATTGACAGGTAACTTAGAACAGTTTCTCTCTACATTTCTCCCCTTTAGTCTAGCAAAAGGCTATTTTTCTTAGATCAATAAATTATGTACATTATTAATAATTATGAAAACCATCCAGTAAGAATCACATTCACAAAATGTCTAGTCCACTTGTATTTAGCAACATTATAGAAAGTACTCTTCTATCTCTCCTATCGTGGTGAGTTAGAGTCCTTTATTTAAATCATTTATGGCAACCCCATCCCTCCTATTTTTAGCATTTAAACCTAAATGTGAACACTTCTTATCTGGTCAGATGCTTCCTTGCTTTACATTTTTTTCTTATCTTCTCTCATTCTCTCTTCTCTGTTTAGCTCAAACCTTAAGCAATCATTTGCCTGCCCCTCTCTCTT
>NW_022196903.1:127374393-127374869 GCF_008632895.1 Mastomys coucha
GCCAATTGGATATGTGTTGTCTGTCTGGTGAATCTCATCTGCATGTACTCTCGCCTCTTCCCATACTCACCTGCATTTTTCAGGAAGCAAATTATTAGTAAGGATCATATAGACATCATGGAAAGTCAAGCTGTAAGATTGAGTGATATATTGGAACTCCTTAATAAACTTTGAAGGGTTAGAAGTATAGGACCACAGCCTGTTTTCTATTTGGGAAAGTTCACTAAGTGAGAATGGAACATGTACTCTGACGTGCCCGTCCACTCCAGCGACTTCTCATAGAGGTGGGATGGTCGCTGGGTCAGGTGTCTTTGGAGAGGAGGGACTTGAAGGTTTGGCTGTAGTCTTAGAGCGGGTTACAGGAGGAGTAAAGGTAGCTGTCACTGTGGGGCATTTGGAGCAGCCCATATCTGGCACAGAAGTTGAGGGGTCTAGGGAGGGAGAGCTATTAGGTTCTGCAGCATCTTGGTGAGGAG
>NW_022196903.1:127375758-127385405 GCF_008632895.1 Mastomys coucha
GGCGCTTGGCTGTAGGTTTGTTGTGTCCCGTGGTGTCTGGTGTCTCTAGCAAGAAGTGGTGAGCAGTCTCCAGGTGAGTGGTGCTCTCTGCGAGGAACAGCAGCCTCTACGGTGGTACTGGGAGCGCTCCCTGCGCAGGGTACTGGGAGCGCTCCCTGCGCAGGGTACTGGGAGCATTCCCTGTGCCGCGGAAAATGAAACTATGAATTCTCTCACAACCAGTGAAATCAGCATAAAGACACTTTTGTTTTCAGCCTCATCTCACAGTGGTGATTTGCAGTGGGAAGAAAACTAATCTCCTCTGCAGAAATGGAAGTTCATTCAGTTGCCTGACCTCAATAACATCTCCATCATCAGGTTGGGAATATTTATTTATATGCATGGAGAATGTAATATTTACTCAGGTATAAGACACGTATATGATGTGACAACACACAGAAACACAGACAATTAAACACCATGCAAGAATGATGGATTGGGATTTACCTGGTTCATTATCAGCAGTGTTGACATCTAGAAATAAAAAAAAAAGAGAGAGAGAAACTTCAGACCGCAGTCTTTTAGAGCTTACAGTCTTACAAAAGTTGACTTCCAGAGTCACACTTCTAAGCACGACTAAGCTCAGCAGTTCCTGAGATGCTTCTGTAACATTACAGGGGTGCAAGAGCATGTGTGATTTCCCTGTGTTCTTATCCTCCAGAACAAAACACAAAGATCTTTTTAATTCTCCCAGGATAACTACAATCAAAGTACTCCCTATTAGAAATTACACTGCATTTTTGAAATTATGATGCATAATTCAGCTTGAAAATATGTCTCATTTGTTTCTTCAATATCCCTTAGGACAGTCAGAAGACACATCCATGAGGACCTATCTTCAAATGTTACATGATCTGTTTAAAACATTCTGCAGGTGAGCTGAGTTAAATATATAGAGCTGGATCTGATGATCATATGTAAGTATCGACATGATTAAATTCATTCTATATTTCTACACTTTGAATCATTTCTGGTGTGTTTTTCTGTATCATCTTTTTGGCAATCGCTATGTAATAAAGCTGGGTGCTCCCAATATTTGCTCTGACTATGAGAATATGCTCTCAAATCGGTCCTTTTTTTCTTGTTTCTTTACATTATGCAGAGCACTTTCCTAAACACAAAATGGACCATTGTATTCCTCTCTTCAAGAATTTTATGGATTTCAGATAGAATATTAGGTAAAAAGACCATGTTACATGATAAAGACATAACTATTGCAACCATTATCACAGAAATCCTATAATCCTCTTTTCTTCTAACCCTTGTTTGTCATTTCTCCCCTCCTTTCTCCCCTTTTTTCCTTGAATGTCTCCAGATCCCACCTGGTACCTTCATCTGGGCTCTGAGCTGAGCTCAGGGCCAGCAAGGCTGCTGTGAGCAGAACCACAAGCATCTTGGAGGAGGCTCTGGACTTTCTCCCAACTGTGTGCTGAGACATGCACAGCCATACCCTTACAACAGGGAGACAAACAATGGTATCTTTGAGCATCAGCTGAGTGACTTTACTCCATTATTTCTCCTTGGACTATAGTCTAGCAGGGTGGAGTGTGGGAGATTTTCAATGTGCCTTATCTACAGGAGCAAAACCTAATGTGGAAATGATGACAAAGGATAATTGTCTCTTTACAGACAACTATTATTCCATTGTTTGTATGTACCACTTCTCAATCCACTCAGGAGATGTAGGACCTTTAGGTTGTTTTCCTTCCTAGATACTGTGACTAGAGTGACAGTGAACATGAGCAAGTACCTGAAGAGTAGAATATTGAATACTTTGGCATATGCCAAGGAGTGGTGAATCTGGGTTATGTGGTAAATTTTGTTTTAGGTTTTTAATATTCTCGATCCCCAATTCCATACTAATTGCCTACTTTCCTTTCCAGAAAGAAGTGAATGGAGGTTCACATTTTATACATGTTCTATAGGATATCTTGCCTGTTTTTTTCTTGATCTTCACCATTCTGACAGGTATAACATGAAATCTCAATGTACTATTATTTTAAATCCCCTATATTCTAAGATATTTGAACACTTCCTTCAATGTTTGTTTGCCATTTTTATTTCATCTTTTTGCGTCTTCTGTATAGAACCTTTGTCAGTTTTCATTTGAACCATTTGCTCTCTGGGTTGTTTTTATGTTTTGACTTCACTGTGTATTCTGGATATTAATCTATTTTCAGAAGTATAACTGGCAAGGTTTTTCTCCCACTCTTTAAGCTGTATCTTTGCATGTCTGATAATTTCCTCAGATGCACAGATTTTTAGTTTTATGTGATCGTGTTTGTCAATTATTAGCCTTAAGTCTTCTCTGAATGAAGTCTTATTCATAAAGTCCTTTCTGACACTTGGATCTTCATTCAGCACTGCTGTTTTTTTCTAAGAGTTTCAGGCCTTCAGGTTTTACACTATGAACTTCACATATTTGTATTTGATATTATGTGTGGAGTGGTAAATATGGATATCATTTTTCTGCATGTTGTCATTCAGGTTTCCTAGAATCATTATTGTGGGTTGCTGCATTCCCTGCATTATGAAGTTATGACCTCCCTATCAAATATCATATAACTATATACAGTCATATGTGGGATTCCTTTTTCATTACATTGATCCAAGTATCTATTTTTGCTGTTACCATAGTTTTTTAATACTATAGTTCTGTAACCACACTTGAAATCTGATATTGTAAAGCTCCCAAAATTATTTGTTTCTTAGAATATCCCTAATGATCCAGAGGGATTTGTGTATATATATGAAGTCTATGATGGTAGACTTCAATATACATGTGATATTCTGTGAAGAATATCACATGTATATTGTTTGGAATCATGTTGAATTTCTAAATATTGTTAGGATACACATGTTACGATGTTAATGATACCAAACCAGGACCATGGGAGTTCTTAGGTCCTCTGGTGCTTCCTACATCTTTGATTTTCAGAGATTTGTAGCTTTCAGTGTAGAAAATTTCCACATCTTTGTTAGGTTTCCTTATAGATAGAATTTTATGCTGTTGTCAATGCAAGTATTTGAATGCTTGCTTGCTTTCTCAGTATATTTGTAATTGGCATTGGAACAAGTACTGTATTTTTCCTAAGATGATCATGTCTTCTGCCACTTTGATGAAAGCATTGATGCTTTCTCAAAGATTGAGCAGGTAAATAAATGGACTTAGAAAATGTTATTGTGAGTGATGTTACCTAGGCACAGTAAGGAAAATGCTTTATGTTCTACTATGTCTATGGTTCATAGCTGTGAATCTTTAAAATTGAATATATAGTAGAGAGTAGCCATAGATTTAAAAATGAGCAACCATGTGAAGCATGTAAAGAAACTCTAGAAGAGGCCATGTTAGAATAAAGATGCTATGAGAAAAGATGGGAAAAATGAACAGAAATTAACAGGAAAAGATTGCCATACAGAAGTAGAAGAAAGAAAGTAAGGTAAATAACACTATACATGTTTTAGAAACAATGCGGGAACATCTGTCTTATTTTTACTTGAAACATTTAGAGAACATAAATATATAGGTATCCAAAAAGTGCAGGTATACTATAAATGAGATACACTACCTGGCTGATAATGTTCCCCACACACAGCATAGACTACCAAACCATGACCACAGAACTGGGTTTGGGAACACTCCCGAAGATTTGTTGGTCCAAGACATGAACAAAACAATATCAATTTTGTAATTGCCTCTGTTTGTATCCTAGAGCTTCAGTGCAAGACCCTAATATAGTAATGACACTACATACTTTGAACAGATGACATGAAAGAATAAAGCTAGAACTATCCTAAAAACTTCCAGCTTGAAAAGTCCCTCCTATAAAAGTTTGTGAGAAGCTTGATAAATAAGAAAATCAGACAACAGTCTCCACAAAGAAAACCAGTTACTCCCACGCTCCTGAAGCAGTATAGTCTCTAATGACATGGTAAAAATTTTAAACTTTCCCCATGCCATAATGAGTGTGTATTCTGGAGGGAAGATGCTAGGATTTGGCAAATCTACTCCAGTTATAATTTCATAGTTCTCTCAATAAATAAGGGCTTTGGGAGAGAAAGAGAAGGGGCTTATAGCTGGGAGTTTCTCTTATTGAATGCAAGGGAATGTATTGTTTCTCCAGATACTGAATTGTCAGAAAGTATGCCCCGAGTGGTCTTCATTGGGAGGTTTAGAAAGTGTTCAATGGGAAACAGAGAGAGAAACAACATAATAAAGGATCAACTGTTTCTTTCACACTGTGTACTCCTGGAAGCAGATGTCCTGCAGGAAGCCAGCCTTGACCTTAGCTATGTGTCCTACAACACTGTGGTAGCTTCTATTAAATATTATTCAACTCACATCCATTTCCTGGCTTCCTTCAGTGTCAACAATGAGTGAAGAGAGTAATGTTTCATGAAAGAAAATATCACCTCTGATCTCAATGGAAACAGAAATGAGATTACACATGAGTTGATAAGCAAAGTTATTAGGGAGGAAAGAGGGAATGAAGAATGGATAGGTATGAGGTTGGAGTTTGGACATCTTAGACATTTTCTCCTGCTTTAATACTATAATATTTAATTCAATTGTTTATTTATAAAATGTTTGTCTACAGTTCAAGAAGACCATACATGTATGTAATGGAGTTTGATGGAACCTACCCTCGTGTCCCTCTTCCATTTCCATACAATGTACTCAACTGGGAATTTTTTCCTAATTTTGAGTGTTCTTTCTTTGAGAGTCACTGGGTCCACCTGCATGGACACTGCTGTGAAGCTAGATTCTTCAGCTTACATTGATAATGTACATTTCTTACCATTTTCCTGAAAAGAACATAATTTTAGTATCTTTTCTTATGCTTTTTACTTAGTATTTTAATTCATTAAAATATAGTGGCTTTTCTTGTGATATATTCATGCATATATATCACTGTACTTTTCATGAGACTCTCTGACACTACTTTCCCCCATTTTTTCTTTTTATTGCTTTTATTGGAGATTTTTCTTATTTACATTTCAAATGTTATCCCATCTTCAGATATACCCTATCCCCTCCCCACTCTGTCTGCTGTTTCTAATACTAATGTTCTCTTATGACTGCAATCACTCTCTCTTTTCCTCTCTCTCCCTTCCTCTCTCCCTCTCTCTCCCTCCCTCTCTCCCTTCCTCTCTCTCTTTCTCTCTCTTCTCCATGTCTGTTTGTGTGTGTGTGTTTGTGTGCAAGCTTGTGTATGATCAAGGCAAATTTGTGTGCCCAACTGGTTTTGAATATGTAAGCATGATTTGCCCCCACTCATTTGTGCACAGTTAGGAAAACAATGGTTCTCTGACTCCCAGCACTTGACAATTGTTCTTTAGATTAACAGAAATCTTAATTTCTTAATATATAAGTCCATGGAAAATATTCCCAGGTGTTTCTAAGTTTGCAGTCTGTTTGTTCAGTTAGTTTTAAGTGAAAATTTAAATACTCAAGAAAAAAACTTTTAATTGCCAGTGCCTACCCATAATTTCATTGGAGGTACTTTTAAAATTAAAATAAAAAATTACTTCACTGTAATTTGCCTTTTAGCTGATTTAACACTAACCCTAAGAATAATCCTTACCCAGTTGCATAAATAATAAAAATAAAAATAAATCTTCTGATGAAAATATAAATTACTTTTTTCAGACTGTAAAAAAAAACAATGAAAGGTTGGAAACACAGCTACTCATATATTCATGAATACTTTATGAATATTCCTAATTAGTAGTTTTTAAATGAGTAAAATTACCTGGATTCCAATATAATTAAAACTTCAAAATTATTTAATCCTATCTGCATCATACTATCTTTCTTATCATTTGAATTATGAACAAAATAAGCTTAAAGAACATTTAGGAACAACATGATCTCTACCATATGTGACAAGGAACTAAAACTTATAATTAAAGTTATAGATGTATAAAATGTAAATATAGAGAAAAGAAAATACTCTCACAAATGCCAAAATATGAAGTCAACAAAATAAGAAATTGGAAGAGAAAATACATATTCAACATGTTTTCTCCCAGCATCACAGATTTGTGGGGAGAGGGCCTTTAATTTCTGAGAAAGGTTCTGTTTGGAAGGAGACTTCTTTTCTTAAATAAAGGTACAAAGGTAGGAGAGGAGTCATGGAGAGAGAGAGAGAGAGAGAGAGAGAGAGAGAGAGAGAGAGAGAGAGAGAGAGAGAGAGAGAGAGAGAGAGAGAGAGAGACTGAGGGCAGAAGAGAAGAAGGGGCAAGGAGGGAAGGAGTAAGCACATGAAAGAGAGATGAGGACTCTTTCATCCTGATAAGGTCTGAAAGTGTTCATAGGAGCTGATTGCCTTGATTCTTCTGTTCATTTGCCTAGTTGGGTGAAATGACCTCTTGTTTCGATGACTCCAAACTGTTCCATAGCACATTATTGTAGCTTGGGAAATGATAACAAATAATCCCTAATGCTGAAATACTGCAATGCATTGTGTTAACACTGCCTCAGATGTGCTATCATTCTTCTACTCTGAATCAAATTTCAAAGTGAAATGTTCACCCACTAAATAATTGCACAGGCCCTTTAAAATT
Source organism: Mastomys coucha (assembly GCF_008632895.1). Taxonomy (NCBI): domain Eukaryota; kingdom Metazoa; phylum Chordata; class Mammalia; order Rodentia; family Muridae; genus Mastomys; species Mastomys coucha. The sequence goes on from NW_022196903.1 coordinate 127,382,365, forward strand.
CTTGTTCAAATTACTTTTCTTAAGGACTGAATCTCTAGCTGCCTGCTGAAGACCATCTCAGAGTATGGCTGCACATCATTATACTGGGGCCATTTTACCCAAAAGTATTGGGTTTTCAAGAGGTCATTACTGTCCCATGTGTTTTCCAATGGCCTAGTCAGTCATCACTGGGAGGAGAGGCCCTTGGCTCTGTGAAGGTTCTATGCCCCAGTGTAGGAGAATGCCAGGGCCAGTAAGCAGGAACAGGTGGGGTGTTCAGCAGAAGGAGGGTGGAGGGAACAGGGGTTTGTTTTTGGTTTTGCTTTTGCTTTTTATTTATTTTAATTTTATTTTATTCTTTTTTTGGAGGGGAAACTGGGAAAGGAGATATTATATGACATGTAAATAAAGAAAATATCTAATAAAAATAAATAAAAAAGGGAAAAAAAGAACCCACAAAACTAATGTGAACTGAGAAAAAAAATCCCACAACAGAAAAAACTTATAAAGCAATCCTATATTCAACATGAAGAATTGTTTCTTAGCAGAATTGCGAGTTTTTTCCTTGCTCCACATCCTTCCAATCATGAGCTTTTGATTGGAAATCACCCGAGTTTTGATCTTAGTCATTCTGACAAGTATAAAATAAAATTTCAGAGTTGTTTTTATTTGTATTTCATTGATGACTGAGGATGGTGATCATTTCTTTAAGAGCTTCTCAGCCATTAGATGTTCCTGTCAAGAATTTTTGTCTTGACCTGTATCCCACTTTTGAACTACTTTGCTGTGTCTACATTCTTTAATGCTGTTTTTTATTGATTTCTTTTTTACATTTCTAATTTTATCCCCTTTCTCAGTTTCCTTTACACAAACCCCCATCCCATCCTCCCCACACCCCCGCTTCTCTGAGGGTGCTATCCCACTCACCTATACACTACCGCATAACCACACTAGCATTCCCATACACTAGGGTACCAAGCCTTCACAAGACCAAGGGCCTCCCCTCATATTGATGCCAGATAAGGTGATCTACTGCTACATAATTAACTGGAGCCATGGGTCCCACCTTGTATATTCTTTGGTTGGTGGTTTAATCCCTGGGAGCTCTGGGGGTACAGGTTCATTGATATTGCTGTTCTACCTATGGGGTTGCAAACCCCTTCAGCTCCTTCAGTCCTTATCCTATCTCCCCCATTGGGGTCCACTTGCTCCGTCCAAAGGTTGTCTGTGAGCATAACCACTTGTGTTGGTCAGGCTCTGGCAGGGCCTCTCAAGAGACAGCTATATCAGTCTCCTTTCAGCAAGCACTCCTCTCAGTTTATTATCTACATGGGATGGATCCACAGGTGGGACCGTCTCTGAATGGTCTTTCCTTCAGTTTCTGCTCCACTCTTTATCCCTGTATTTTCTTTATACAGGGGCAATTCTGGGTTTAACTTTTTGAGATGGGTGGGTTGGCCCTTCCTTCTTACAGGGGCTATGCATAACATATCCACAAGTTCTTTACAGGTTCTCTCTCACCTTGGTTGGATATTTTACCTAATGTCATCCCTATTGGGTCCTGGGAGACTCTTTCTTTGGCAACAGGGACTCTCTGGTGGCTAAATCAGTTCCCCATCTCATGCTGCTACAAACCTTTATTCAATTTCATGACTTTCTCTAGTTCTCCCTGTCACCTCTCATACCTGAACCTGCCCCCTTTGTGCCCTCTCCCTCCTCACTTCCTCCAAAGTCCCACCCAACCTCTACCTTCCGTGCTTATTTTGTCCCCCCTTCTAAGTAGGACTGAAGCATCCACACTTTGGTCTTCCCTATTCTTGAGCTTCATGTGGTCTGTAAGATGTATCATGGGTATTCCGAGCTTTATGCAGAATACCCACTTATCACTGACTATATACCCTGTGTGTTCTTTTGTGACTGTGTTTCCTCACTCAGGATGATATATTCTAGTTCCATGTATTTTCCTGCAAATACCATAAAGTCATTGATTTAATAGCTGAGTAGTACTCCACTGTATAAATGTTCCACACTTTCTATATCCATTATTCTGTTGAAGGACGTCTGGGTTCTTTCCAGCCTCTGGCGATTATAAACAAGGGTACAATGAACACAGGAGACCATGTGCCCTTGTTAAATTGTTGAAGCATCTTTTGAGTATATAGTCAGGAGTGGTTATAACAATGCCTCCAACAATGGAAGAGTGTTCCTCTTTCTCCACAACCTCACCAGCATCTGCTGTAATGTCAGACTTTGATCTTACCATACTAACTGGTATGAGGTAGAATCTCATGGCTTTTCTGATTTGCATTTCCCTGATGAGTAAGGATGTTGAATATTTCTTTTAAGTGCTTTTCAGACATTTGAGATTCCTCAGTTGAGAATAATTTGTTTAGCTCTGTATCCTATTTTTAATACAGTTATTTGGTTCTCTGGAGTCTAACTTCCTCAGTTCTTTGTATATATTGCAAATTAGCTCTCTATGGGATGTAGAATTGATAAAGATTGTTTGCTAATATCTGAGTTGCAGTGTTGTGCTATTGACAGTGTCCTTTGCCTCACAGAAACTCTTCAATTTTATCAGGGCCCATTGGTATATAGTAGATCTTAGAGATCTTAGAGTAGATCTTATAACACCTGTGTGATTGGTGTTATGTTGAAAAAATTTTCCCCTGCGCCAATATGTTTGAGGTCCTTTCCCAGTTTCTCTTCTATTAGATACATCATATCTGGTTTTATGTGGAGGTTGTTGATCTACTCAGAGTTGAGCTTTGTATAGGGAGACAAGAATGGATCAATTTGCATTCTTCTTCATGTTGACCACCAGTTGAACCAGCACCATTTGTTGAAACTGCTTGTTTTTGTCCATTGGATGGTTCTAGCTTTCTTGTCAAAGATCAAATGACCATAGGTATGTTGGGTCATTTCTGGCTCTTCAATTCTATTTCATTGATCTAACTACCTGGCTCTGTACTAATACCACGCAGTTTTTAGTTGCTCTGTATTATACCTTGAGGTCAGAGATGGTGATTTCCCAAGAAAGTCTTTTAATATTGAGAAATCTT
>NW_022196903.1:127385415-127392861 GCF_008632895.1 Mastomys coucha
TGCTTTTTATAACTCTAGGAAGAATTGAGTTGGAATTTTGATGGGGATTTCATTGAATCTGTAGGTTGCTTTTTATCAAGATGGCCATGTTTATTATATTAACCCTGCCAATCCATGATCTTTGGAGAGCTTTCTTCTTCAGAGTTCTTCTTTGATATTTTTCTTCAGGCACTTGAAGTTCTTGTTGCATAGATCTTTCACTTTCTTGGTTAGAGTCACATCAAGATAATTTATATTATTTGTGATTATTGTGAAGGGTGTCATTTCCCTAATTTCTTTCTCAGCCCATTTATTCTTTGAGAAGAGGAAGGCTACTGATTTTGAGTTCATTTTATGTCCAGCTACATTGCTGAAGTTGTTGATAACCTGTAGGAGTTCTCTGTGAGAATTTTTGGGTTCACTTAGGTATACTAGTATATCATCTATGAATATTGATATTTTTAATTCTTCCTTTCCAACTTGTATCCATTTGACCTCCTTTTGTTTTCTAATGGCTTCTAGCTAGGAAGTGGATAAATATATTGATTAGATTGGGAGAGAGTGGGCAGCCTTGTCTAGTCCCAGATTTTAAGTGGATTGCTTCAAGTGTATCTCCATTTAGTTTTATGTTGGCTACTGGTTTGCTGTATATTGCTTTTACTATGTTTAGGTATAGGGCTTGAATTCCTGATCTTGCCTAGACTTTGACCATAAAGGGGTGTTGAAATTTGTCAAATGCTTTCTCATCATATAATGAGGTGATGATGTAGTTTTTTTTCTTTCAGTTTGTTTATATAGTGGATTACATTGATGAATTTCCATACATTGACCCACCCCTACATCCCAGGGATGAAACCTACTTGATCATGGCGAATGATCATTTTCATGCTTTCTTGGATTTGATTTGGAAGAATTTTATTGCATACTTTTGCACCAACATTCATAAGGGAAATTGGTCTGAAGTTCTCTTTTTTGTTGGTTCTTTTTGTGGTTTAGGTATAAGGATAAATGTGTCTTCATAGTAAAAATTGGGTAGTGTTCCTTCTGTTTGTATCTTGTGAATTACTTTGAAGAGTATTGGTATTAGGTCTTCTTGAAGGTCTGACAGAATTCTGCTAAACCATCTGGTCCAGAGATTTTAATGACTGCTGTTAATACTTTAGGGGTTATGGGACTGCTTAGTTGGTTTATCTGATCCTGATTTCACTTTGGTGTTTGGTATCTGTTTAGAAAATTGTCCACTTCATCCAGATTATCCAGTTTTGTTGAATATAGGCTTTTATACTAGGATCTGATTATTTGTTGAATTCCCTTGATTTATGTTGTTATGTCTCCCTTTTCATTTCTGATTTTGTTAATTTGGATACTGTCTCTGTGCCCTCTGGTTAGTCTGACTAAGGGATTATCTATCTTGTTGAATTTTCTCAAAGAATCAGCTCCTGGTTTGTTGATTCTTTCTAGAGTTCTCTTTGTTTCTACTTCATTGATTTCAGCCCTTTGTTTGATTATTTCCTGCCATCTACAACTCTAGAATGTATTTGCTTCTTTATGTTGTAGAGCTTTCAGATGTGCTTTAAGCTTGTAGTGTATGCTCTATGAATATCTTTTTGCTGGCACTCAGAGCTATGAGTTTTTCTCTTAAAACTGCTTTTATTGTGTTCCATAAGTTTGGGTATGTAGTGCCTTCATTTTCATTAAATTCTAAAATGTCTTTAATTATTTTCTTCATTTCTTCCATAACTAAGTTATCATTGAGTACAGAGTTACTCAGTTTCTATGTGTATGTGGGCTTTCTGTTGTTTTTGCTCTTGTTGAAGACAAGCATTAGTCTGTGGTGATCTGATATGATGCATGGGATTATTTCAGACTTTTTCTATCTATTGAAGCCTCTTATGTGATTTATTATATAGTCAGTTTTGGAGAAGGTACCATGAGGTACTAAGAAGGAGGTATATCCTTTTGTTTTAGGATGAAATGTTCTATAGATATTTGTTACGTCCAGTCCATTTGGTTGATTACTTCTGTTACCTTCAATGTGTCTCTCTTTAGTTTCTGTTTCCATGATCTCTCCATTGGTGAGTGAAGCTGCCTGTGGCTTCAGGAACTGTATTCTTCCCAGGAGAAGGACAGGGACCTGGAAAAAGAGGGATCGGAATGTGGGAGAAATAAATGAAACCAAGACAAGTAATTTGATCAAGGTTCAAACTTTACTGAGGGAATCAGGTTCAGAAAGGAAAGCAAGTCTCTAGGTTCCATGATATTTGCATAACATAAACACTGCAGTAGATCTCTGGTGCCAGTGTCTCAGGAACACTTAAGCCTTCAGGCTGTCGACAGTCTGTCGGTGAAATTCTAAGCTGCTGCTTCCAAGAGAGGTGACAGTTCAGAGCGGTGACAGTTCACAGAAGCCTTTGTTTGGCTCCCCAGGTGGGGTAGCAGCTTCCAGGCAAGGGCTGCCAGTGTGTTGGAAGGCTTGGCTAATGGAGGAGATTACAATTCATCCCTGTTTATTAAAAATTAGCTGGACTAGGGCATATTCATGCACCATAGTCCTGCATGGGAATTTTCACGGTGCCTTGGTGATGTTGCCTGCAGCTATATATCTACTGACAACTCCCTTACCCGTCTTCAGAAATCACATACAGCTAGTTTGTATTCTACAAACCAGGATATTTCTGTGTTTATAAAACACAGGAATTCAGCACGTGATCCTGCCTTAGGTTGAGAGTACCAGCGATCTATCCACTGAACAAAGGTTTTCACGATGCACCTTATTCCTGTACAGCCAATGTCACGACATGCCTTTATTGCCTGCAATGCTAAACTGTCACAAACAGTATCGCTGGAATTCACTCTGAAGTCCATGTGAAGCAGTGCTGGTGTGATGACCTAATTGAGTTGCAAAATAGCAGCTCTCAAGTTAGGAACTCTTTCAACAACTTTGCCTCAAGAATAGGCCTTCCATTCAGTTGCAAAATAGTAACTGCCAGGCTAGAAGCTCTGGGGGTGATCTTAAATTGTCTTTGTGCTCTAGGAGTGAGCTTTCAGGTGAAGGGAAGAGGTGCTCTGAGAGTGACAAAGAAATTGTCAGGTCTCAAAAAGAAAAAAATTTTTTCAGTAGTAAATTTAAGCACAATTACTTAAATGACTATGGACCTGCATCCTCCTGGCAGACCAATCTTTCAGGCAGTCATCGTGCCCCATCTTCTTTCTGAGAAAAGATACACACAGAGTCTCTGCCCCAAACTAGAACAGGATCTGGGCCACTCCATGTGTTAGTGAGTGGATCTTGCCATTTCACCATGACATACTAACTTGAAGTGTTAGGATGCCAGTGGCAGTCAGTGGGAGACTGACATAAAACAAATAAATTAAAGGCAGTTTGTGTCTTTGAAGATCTAGGAGGATATAATTCTCCTCCTTTAGTTTTTAAAATCCAATTTTTCAGAGTGTGGTGTGCATGTTCAACAATTCCTTGTCCCATAGGGTTAGAAGGAATTCCAGTTTTATGTTCAATACCAAATTCTTTACAAAATGATATAAAAATTTTGCCAGTGTAAGCTGGAACATTATCTGTCTTCATGACTTTAGGTAAACCCATAACATTAAAGGCTTGTAAACAATGATCAATGACATTTCCAGAGGCTTCTCCTGAATGTAGAGAAGCAAATAGGAATCCTGAACAAGTGTCAATACAGACATGTATGTATTTAAGCTTTCCAAATTCTGTACAATGAGTTATATCCATCTGCCAAATATGATTGGGAATAAGGCCTCTTGGACTGACCCCTAAATGCAGAACTGGAGATAATGTAACACAGTTAGGGCATCATTTCACAATCATTCTTGCTTGCTCCTTGGTAATCTTATGTCGGAGACTTAAGGTATGGCTAGAAAGATGAAATTTATTATGGTCATGTCTAGCCAATGCAACAGGATCTGAAACTAAGACTTCTCCTACAAGAGCTCTGTCAGTGCAATCATTGCCTGCAGCTAATGGTCCAGCAAGACCAGAATGAGCTTGTATATGACCGATAGAAAACTGATTTTTTTGAGCAAGATTGACATTTTGCAATTGTGAAAATAGAGATCCTGCTGTCATATTAAAATTAAATGTACCACATGTTTCTAACAAAGGAACTGATTGGGCTAAGTATAGGCTATCAGTGAAAAGATTGAAAGCATCAATCACCACCTGAAAAACATTTAATACTGTGGTCAATTCAGCTAACTGAGCTTAGGGATCAGGAGTTTGTATGACTACCTACTGATTATTCATAAGATACCCAGCTTGTCCTCTAGAGGAGCCATCAGTAAAAATCAAAAGAGCATTACTCAAAGGCTGTGAGGAAGTCATGTTGGGAAATATTACTTCATGCACATTTAAGAGTCTTATCAGTTTATCTTGAGGATAATGATTGTCTATAGTTCCTTGAAATCCTATTTGAGCAAGCAAGCAATCTGTGCTATGCTGTTTTAGCCAGGCATCTTGATCTGTAGTAAAAGGCTGAATGATAATGTCTGGCTCTTTGCCAAAATAAGTCAGTGCTTGCTTTCTTCCAAGCACAATCATATAAGCCACTGCCTCATAATATGGCAAGATATTACATTTAGGAAGTACCCTTGAATGTATCCACATAAGAGGTGCTTTTCTCCACAACAACGCTGTAGGCTTGTGAGTTGTGTTGAATATTAACAAATGCAAGGGTAATGAACAATCTATATAAGTAACAAATTGATTTTCTATAGCTCTTTCCACCTGTTGTAAAGCTGATATTCCTTCTCTAGGTAAAGATCTAGGGAAATTTGGATCAGAACTCCCTCTAAGACTATCAAATAAAGGTTTTAGTTCTCCTGAAGTAAGCTTTAAATATGGGCGAAGCCAATTGATATCACAAACAATGATTTTCAAAATCATTTAAGGTTTTTAAACTGTCTCTGCAAATAACTATCTTTGGGGGAATAACAACTAAAGCCCAAATAATTATGAGGATCCTGAGTTTGCACCTTTTCTAGAGCTATTTGAAGTCCCTTCTCTGCTAGGGCAAGTTGTAAGTTTCTATAACATAGAAGCACATCTTGAGAATTTTTTCCTGCTAATAGGACATCATCTGTGTAGAGGACAATATATATCATTGGCCATTGTTGTCTTATAGGTTCAATGGCTTGTGCCACAAATTTTTGACATAAAGTAGGACTGTTAGCCATGCCCTGAGGAAAGACTGTCCATTTTTATCTTTTCATAGGTATCTTAAAGTTAATAGATGAAAAAATAAAAGCAAATCTCTCACAATCCTCAGAGTGCAAAGGAATTGTAAAGAAACAGTCTTTCAAATCTACTAGTATTTTATAATCTCCTTTAGGAATAGCCACTGGAGATGGGAGTCCAAGTTGTAATGCTCCCATCAGTACCATGGTTTCAGTCACTTTTCTTAGATCTTGTAACAATCTCCATTTACCAGATTTTTTTCATAATAACAAATATTGGCATATTCCAATGGGAGTTGGATTCCCTCAGATGTCCTGCCTCCAATTGCTCCTGCACCAGCAAGGAAGTGGCTTCTATAATTTTTTGAGATAAAGACCACTGATCAACCCACACTGGAGTATTATTAATCCATTGAATTTTATCAGCATGGGATGCAGGCAAGATAGTGGCCATTATGGAAAATGCTCTGAACCTCTACTATTAGAGTGTGGCCTAGGGCCTTCGGATGTTCTAATGCTCTGTTCTGGCCTCTGCTTATTAGCTATTTCACTAGGGCTACACAAGATGAGGCCCATTTGTGACAACAGATTTCTCCCCCAAAGGGTAACAGCAGATTTGACATTACATAAGACTGGATTTGTCCTGAATTACCTTCCTCATTTCTCCAGGTTAAAAGCTTAGAGCTTTGTTTTGGGTTATTGGCATACCCAATTCCTAGGAGGTGAGTAATTGTATCAGACAAAGCCCAGGTTGAGGGCCAGACTTGTCTTCTAATAATGGTCACATCAGCTCCAGTATCTATTAAACCTTCAAAACTTTTTCCTTCAATAATTAACTTAAGATTAGGTCTTTTGCTGGTGATTGATTGTACCCAGTGCACATCAGAGGAACAAAAGTCACTCTGCCCTCTCTCATTTTTAAAAAAATTCGAAGGCATTGGGTACAGAGGGATTAAAATAAGCTGAGCAATTCTCTGGTTGGTGGGTACTGTAATAACACCGTGAGGGGAAGCAGCCACAATCCTAATTTCCCCTTGATAGTCACAGTCTATAACACCTGGATAAATCTGTAACCTTTTTATGATAGAACTGCTTCTTTCTATTAGAAGTCCCCAAGTCTTTGTGGGTAAAGGCCCAAAGACTCTGGAAGGCTGAATTTGAACTCCCATTTCTGTCATTAATACTGTGTGGCAGGTGGAACAGAGGTTCAATCCTGCACATCCTGGGGTTGCCCTGAAAAGTTCAAAGATGGATTTCTTTGACTGGGAGGTAGCCTCATGGCCCCATAATCTGCCTGTTTGTTTAGGACAGTGGCCTGGGGCTGCCCCCCCCCCACTCGTTTCCTGACAAGGTATTGCCTTGAATGCCTTTTATGGATATACAATCTCTGGCCCAATGCTTCCCCCTCCTGCACTGGGGACAGGTCCTTGGGGCACCACCTGACTGCTGCCTGCTTGTGGCCCCTGGTTTCCTAGGGCAATCATACTTAAAATGACTCAGACTTCCACATTTAAAACATCCTTTATTTTCCTGCTTTTGCACCAGGATCTCTTGAACTGTAGTTCTCTGCAACGCAGCTGCCATTGCCAATCCTTGATTATAAGAAGACCCAATATCTGCACAAAGGCAAATATATCCAGCTAAATCCATCTGACCCTTGTGTGGCTGAATAGTGGCTCTGTAAGCTGCGTTAGCGTTCTCATAAGCCAATTGTGTAATAAATGAACTGTCCATATGAGATTCTCTAAGAATTCTACTAGCAGCCTGTTGTAACCTAGCTACAAAATTTTGGAATAACAAAATTTTGGAATAACTCATCTGGACCTTGTCGATGCTGGCTAGGCTTCCATTAACCTCACCTTTCATAGGCAATTGAATCCAAGCACGCTGCGCCACCATGGCAATCTGAGCATACACTCCTGCAGGATCCCCAATCTGATTATCATTTCCTTCATACTGCCCTTCCCCCCAAAGCATGTCTAGATTCCAGTCTGGGTTACCTGACTGAGCATTTTGTGTGGCAGTTTTCTTGCTGGCTTCCTGCCATTCTGAACTCCAAAGCAAAAAAGTCACCTCCTGGCAATGTAGCTCTACATAACACCAATCTTGAGGTGTTAAATTTGACTCTATTACATTATCTGATAGCGCCTGCATAAACGGGGCTATAGGATCATATTGAGCCACTTCTTCCTTTAGATCTTTTATCACCTTGAATTCTAAGGTCTGATATTGTCTGATTCTATTGTTTTGCTGATCAAG
>NW_022196903.1:127392889-127395997 GCF_008632895.1 Mastomys coucha
CCCCCCCCCAGCCTGACTTATGGCTCTTTCTAACGGCGATTGACCTGTCTCAAGATTGCTGTCCCTCCCTTTGCCTGATACAGCTTTCAGTTCATTTAACTCATTATTCAATTTCTCCAACTTGATTTCAAACTCCAATTTACTTATTTGTAAATTTCTCTGAGCCATCTCTCCTGCTATATTGGCCATGGGAGGAGCAGAGGGTGCCCATGGAAGCCACTCCTCGCTATGATATCTAGCAGATCCCCTTTCTGAGGAAGTTTTTGATCTTCTTCACTTTCCACATTTGTATCATCTGACTCCTGCGAACTCTGTCTGCTATCTGACATCTGTGTTTCTTTCTCCTCTAAAATCTCCATTACAAGTGCCCAGAAGCAGAGGGTGAATCTATCTGCCTGATTATTTCTTAGCGTTCTTCCAATTTTTTCCCAGGTTTTTTTATTTAAAATTCTTACTTCTTGAAGCCATGGGCAGCAAGATTCTATCTCATCTGAAAGATCTTTTAATGCTCGTTCTTCCACCCTTATTCCTCTCACCTGAAGCAGCTTTTCTGTGTTGCAGACTATTGCCTTAGAATTATTCAAACCCATTTCACTGTCAAACTCCTAGGCAAGATTAGCGCCGGGTCAGCGCCAAACTCAACCTATCCTGCAACCTCCTGCATGCACATGGCAAAACTTCTACAAGATGAAAATAAGGCTAGTGCTAGCATAGATAATAAAAACTGCCTACCATGCAGGACGGTGTATAATCTTTTCTTCTGATACTTGCAGAGCTCTGCTTCTGACAGTGTGTCCTCCATGCCTGGGCTCCACGTTCTGGGCCACTTGAAGCCACCTGTGGTTTCAGGAACTGTATTCTTCCCAGGAGAAGGACAGGGACCTGGAAAAAGAGAGTTTGAAATGTGGAAGAAATAAATGAAACCAAGACAAGTAATCTGATCAAGGTCCAAACTTTACTGAAGGAATCAGGTATATATAAGAAGTACAGAAAGGAAAGCAAGTCTCTAGGTTTCATGACATTTGCATAACATAAACATTGTAGTAAATCTCTGGTGCCAGTGTCTCCTAAGCCTTCTTGGTGGGTGGACTTCTAAGCTGCTGCTTAGAAGAGAGGTGACAGCCCACAGAGAGCCTTTGTTTGGCTCCCCAGGTGGGATAGCCGCTTCCAGGTGGAGGCTGGCAGTGTGTTGGACCGCTTGGCTAATGGAGGAGATTATAGGTGAGTGTGGGGTGTTGAAGTCTGCCACTAGTACTGTGTGAGGTTTCATGTGTGTTTTGAGTTTTAGCAAAGATTCTTTTATGAATGTGGGTGTCCTTGCATTTGTGGCACAGATGTTCAAACTGATAGTTCATCTTGGTAGATTTTTTCTTTGATAATTATGAAATATCCTTCCTCAACATTTTTGATAACTTTTGGTTGAAAGTCAGTTTAATTCAATACTAGAATGTCTACTCAAGCATGCTTCTTGGGACCATTTGCTTGGAAAATTGTTTTCTAGCGATTTACTCTGAGGTGGTGTCTGTCTTTGTCACTGAGGTGCATTTCCTCTATGCAACAAAATACTGGGTCCTGATTATATATGTATACAGCCTCTTGGTCTATATCTTATTATTGTGGAATTGAGTCCATTGATGTTAGGAAATATTATGGAATAGTGATTGTTGATTCCTATTATTTTTGTTATTAGAGGTGCCAGTTATGTTTTTGTGGCTATCTTCTTTTGGGTTTGTTGAAAGAAGATTACTTTCTTGCTTTTTCTAGGGTGGAATTTCCCTCCTTGTATTGGTGCTTTCTGTCTATTATCATTTGTAGGGCTGGATTTGTGGAAAGATATTGTGTAAATTTGGTTTTGTTATGGAATATCTTGGTTTTATCATCTATGACAATTGAGGGTTTTGGTGAGTATTGTAGCCTGGGCTGGCATTTTTGTTCTCTTAGGATCTGTATGACATCTTCCCAGGATCTTCTGGCTTTTAGAGTCTCTGTTGAGAAATCTGGAGTAATTCTGTTTGGTCTAATTTATATGGTGCTTGACCTTTTCCCTGTAGTGCTTTTAATATTTTTTTTGTTTTGTTTTGTGTATTTGCTGTTCTGTTTATTATGTGACTGGTGTAATTTCTATACTGGTAAAATCTATTTGGTGTTCTATAGGCTTCTTCTATGATTCTGGTGTCTCTTTCTTTAGGTTAGGGAAGTTTTCTTCTTTAATTTTGTTGAAGATATTTGCTGACCCTTTGAGTTGGGAATCTTCAATCTCTTCTACACTTATTATCCTTATGTTTGGTCTTTTCATTGCGTCTTGGAATTTCTAGATGTTTTGGGTTAGGAACATTTTGCATTTTGAATTCTCTTTGACTGTTCTCTTAATGTTTTCTATGGTATCTTCTACACTTGAGAATCTCTCTTCTATTTCTTGTATTCTGTTGGTGATGATTGCATGTCTGACCCCTAATCTCTTTCCTAGGTCTTTTATCATGAAGATTGTCTCCCTTTGTGATTACCTTATTGTTTCTATTTCCACTTTTAGATCCTGGATGGCTTTGTTCAATTCCTTCAACTATTTGGTTGTGTTTTCCTGTATATTTTTAAGGGAGTCATTTATGTCCTTCTTAGTATCCTCTATCATCATCATGAGATGTGATTTTAAATCAGAATCTTGCCTTTCAGGTATGTTGGCATATCCAGGGCTTGCAGTGGTGGGAGAACTGGGTTCTGATGGTACCACGTAACCTTGGTTTCTGTTGCTTATGTTCTTGCACTTGCCTCATGCCATCTGGTAATCTCTGGGGTTGTCTGGTCTTACTGTCTCTGACTTGACCTTGTCCCTTTTGTAAAGCTGTGAGGCTGTGGTCTTAGATGTATCAGTACTTCCTGGGAGACAAGCTCTCTCTGAGCAGGATTGGGGTGAGCTCCAGGGCACAGATACCTGTCACTGGCTGCTCCTCAATTCCTGCGTCTGGTGGGCTCTGGGCAGTTCCCACTTGGGCCAAGTATTGGGGCATTAGTGGTAGTCTCACCTGTGACCTAGGTGTGTCAGCACTTTTTTTTTATTAGATATTTTCTTTATTTACATGTAAATTTCTCCTTTCCCAGTTTCCCCTCCAA
>NW_022196903.1:127396209-127411285 GCF_008632895.1 Mastomys coucha
CCCTCTCCCACTTTTTGGCCCTGGCATTCCCCTACACTGGGGCACAGAACCTTCACAGGGCTAAGGTCCTTTCCTCCTATTGATGATTGAATTTGCAAACCTCTACTATACACATGCTGCCAGAACAATCAGACCCCTCCATGTGCAGTACTTGGTTGGTGGTTGAGACCCTGGGAGCTCTGAGGGTACTAGTTAGTTCATATTGTTGTTCATCCTAAGGGGCTGCAAACCCCTCAGTTCCATTGGTCCTTTCTCTAACTCCTTCACTGGGGACCCTGTACTCAGTTCAATGGATGTCTGTTGAGCCTCTACATTTGTATTAGTCAGGTACTGTCAGAACCTCTCAGGAGATAGCTATATTTAGGCTGGCTTGCCCTTCCTTCAGTCTCTGCTCCATAGTTAATCTCTGCAACTCCTTCTTTGGGTATTTGGTTCCCCCTTTTAAAAAGGAATGAAATGTCCACCTTTTGGTCTTCCTTCTTCTTGAGTTCCTTGTGGTTTGTGGGTTGTTCTTCCTATATTCCAAACTTCTGGGCTAATAACCACTTATCAGAGAGTACATACCGTGTTTGTTGTGAGACAATCGCTCTCTGGACAGGATTGGGGTACAGAGAGCTGTGGTACAGGATTAGTTCCGGAACACAAATGGAAAACACAACGATTGATGTCAGCATACTTGAGTTCTTTGTATATCTCAGATTTCAATCCTCTGTCCGGTGCAGGGTTGCTGAAGACCTTTTCTCATTCTGTAGATAAGTTCCAGAAAATTATAGGCTAAGAGTCCTTGTAATGGTGGAGATGGAACTTAAAACAGCCATCTCCTACAACCAGGCAGGACTTCCAGTGGAGGGATTAGGACATCAAAACAGCCACAAAAGCTTCAAACCATAATTGTCATGCCTACAAGATGTACAGGCACAATGATGGAGCAGAAATTGAGGGAATTACCAAATAATGCCTGGCCAAGTTTGAGAATCATGACATGGGAGGGAGCCCACCTCTAACACTAATAATAATAATCCACTATACTTGAAGACAAGAACCTAGCATAACTGTTATAAGAGAAGCTTTACATTGTAACTGACTGAAACAGACTCAAAGACCCACAGACAAATATTAGCTGGAGTTTGTGAAATTATATGGGAGAAGAATTGAAGGAACAAGATGGGTCAAGGACACATGAAAATCTACAGCAGCAACTCACCTGGACCAATGGGAACATACAGAGCCTGAACTGCTAACTAGAGAATTTCCATGGGACAGACCTACATCCTCTTCCCATAAGTAATAGTTGCACAGCATAGTCTTCATGTGCGACTTCTAACAGCAGGAGCTAGCCCTATTTCTCACTGTGTTAGCTGCCTTAGGATTCCTTTCCCCTATCTGGACTGCCTCGTTTAACTTGAACAAGAGAAGAGGAATCCAGTCTTACTGAAGCTTGAGATGACAAGGTTGGCTGATATCAATAAAAGCCATCCCTTTTTGATGAGAAAGATAAAATGAGAGGATAGATGGAGGAGAGATGAGCATGAGAACCTGGAAGGAGAAGAGGGAAAGGAATATGTTATCAAACTGCAAACTAAAAAAAATAACTGTAAAATAACTTGGATGCACATCAACCTAACATATCTATTTCCCATCAAAGGGCAAATTACCTGTAACAATCCAAAAAAACAACATAAGCAGAAACTAAAGTGTAGGAAATGCTTCAGGATGAATGGAGAAGGATTGTGTTCTCTTTCAGTGCATTAACTATAAATAAAGAGAGAGGAATAAAGAGCCTCATCAATTAAGAGATATAAACATATTATAATTGATTTAGATTCATACCAATAAATCTAACCTTAAAATAACACATTTAGTATTTAGGAAATTGTTGGATAATTTAGTATTGACTTTTAAGCAATGTTTTAATTAATATTTGAAAATTATTGCACACTTATGCATTTTAAAAACGGAACAGAAATTCCAAACTAGTGTTGGACATGTAGATACCATGCTGGTGAAATGCAGGAATTTGAGAATTGCTTAGCCGTTGCAAATACCTTACATTTATATCTTCCCAGTTTCTTTAAAATCGTGAAGAATCCTAGCTGGAGCCCTGAAAAGCATCTCTTTTTCTTTTTAATGTAATTTTTTTCAACTTATTCACTTCATATCCCTGTCACTGTCCAACTCCTGGTCACCTCCTCCCAAAATCTTCTCCATATGCCCCCATTCCATTCTCCTCTGGTGGATGAAGGCCTCCATGGTTATCCTCCACTCTGGTATTTCATGTCATTGCAAATGTAAGTTCTTGCTATATCACTGATACCAGACAAGGGAGCCCAGACAGAACATATCCCATGTACAGGCAACAGCTTTTCAGGAAATCCTGTTCCAGTTGAATTACAAACAAATGGATGGAACTAGAAAATATCATCCTGAGCGAGGTAACTCAGACTCAAAGGTACATGTATAGTATATACTCAAGCATAAGTGAATATTAGCCAAAAAGTACAAAATGTCCATGATAAAACTCACAGACCATATGCATTTTATGAAGACAAAAGGCACAAGTGAGGATGCAATCATTCCCACTTAGAAGAGGGGAACAAAATAATCATGGGAGGCAGAGGGAGGTAGAGATCAGCATGGGAGAGATGAGGTAGAGTGGGGACAGGATCAGGTATTGGGGGGAGTAACAGGGCAGAAGCCCAAAGGAACAGTATAGGTAATAGAAATAAGAAGCTGTTGGGAGTTGGGGTGGGGAAGGCAGAACCTCTAGAAAGTTCCTTAGATCTGTGATAGAAAAAACTTTCAAGGCTTAATGAATGATGAAGTTAGCCAACCTACCAGCATATGACTGAGACAGATGCCGCTATTTACAGCCAAACGTTGGACTGAGCTTAGGGACCCCCATGGAAGAATAAGTAGAAGGATTGAAGAAGCTGAAGGGGATGGCAACTCCATATCAAGAACACCAGTATCAACTAACCTGGACCCCTTGGAGCTCCCAGAGCCTAAGCCACCAATCAAAGAGCATACATTGGCTGCTCCTTGTTTCCCAGCACATATGTAGCAGAAGACTGCCTTGTCTGCCTTAGTGGGAGAGGATGCGCCTAGTCCTACAGAGACTTGAGGCTTCACCTAAGGAAGATGCTGGGAGGGCTGAGGTGGGGGTGGATGGGTGTGGGGTTCAGTGAAGTACCCTCTCATAGGCAAAGGGGAGGAATACTGGGATGAAGAATTCTGGAAGAGGAATTGATAAGGGGACAACATTTGGAATGTAAATAAATAAAGGAATTTAATCAATGAACTAAAACAAAGACATAGTTGGCTGCCTAAAGTATTTCTCAGAATTGTCTCTATTATTCTGTTCTGATATCTGACAGACTTATATAACACAGGAATTATGAAGAATTTGCTTGCCTTGTCTTGGCAAAGCTGGACAGTTGACCTCCTGCATGTATTTGTCCTTTATTTACAGAATTTTTTCTGAAGTTGAAGCATGATCATTTTCTTTGCACAGTGGCTCACTTGCCAAACTTGACGCAACTCCACATGGAAGTTCATGATGCTAAGCCTCTTCATTGAAGTGTAACATGAGTTCTGTCAGAAATAGACTTACCTCATATTCAAAAAGACATTTTAATAATGAAGGAATTTTAAATTCCATATTCAATGAATCATGAGGTTTGATGATCAATGATCTATCTATAACATAACTGAATTGACAGACTTTATTCTTAGCTATTGCTATCAGAATAACCTTGAAATATCTTATTGTAATTAACTAAACCAGTATCCAATATAATTATGAGTTACAATATCTAACTATTTGTATCTTTTTCATTTATCACTAACATTGCTTATAGCAGCTATTAAAAGAACTTGAACTTTGACTTGTATCTTTAAGAATTATTTAAGCAAGAATACACATGATGGAACTTATGGCTCCAGTGGCATACATAGCAGAGTATTGCCTAGTTGATCATCAATGGGACGAGAGGCCCTTGGTCTTGTGAAGGCTCAATGACCCAATGTAGGGGAATGCCAGGTTAAGGAAGTGGGAGAGGGGGAGTTGGTGAGCAGGGGGATGGGGAGGGAATAGTGGGTTTTCCGGGGGGGGGACCAAGAAAAGGGAAAACATTTGAAATATAAATAAAGAAAATATCTAATCAAAAAATCAAAAACCAAAAAGAAAGAAAGATGTTAGATTTTGTCAAGGGCCTATTCTTTGTCTATTGTGATGAGCATATAATTTTTGTCTGATTAATTACATTTATTGATTTACATATGTTTAGGTATTCATGAGTCACTAGAATAAGATCAACTTTATCATAGTGAAAAAAAGGAAGAAGTGGGCCAGGACTTAAGGACAGGTAACCAATGAAGGCATAGACATAGAATAATTTAATTAGTTAACTAGGTTAAGAGCTAGTCAGGCAATGAGAAAAAGCTCATGTCCTAGGCATTTAACAATAAATTAACAAGTGACAGGGCTGTCATTCCACAAGCAGGACTGGTAAAGCAAAATTGGATATATTTATACCAATCACTTTTTTAAATTTCTTGACTCCCAAAGACAAATTCTATGCATTCTATGCCCAATATCAGCAGGCAGAAATCTTAAGAAAACTATGCCCACACCCAAGAGGTGGAGTGGTTGATTTTGGGTTATTCAATGGGTGTTAAATGTTTGTATTCTTCTAGTAGGGGCTGGTCACAAACAGTTTGTGTCCTGGACAGGGAGGAAACAAGATAAAAAAGTGAAATTTAGGTATTTCTCTTTCTCTTTACTTTCCTTTTCTCTGTTCTTCATCTTTATTAGGCGAGAGGAGGTATGTTGTAAAGAAAAGGGGGGAAACAAATACTGCAAGAATATTAGACAAAAAGGGGTAGAATAGTGAATATATTCTGTACCAAAAAGCATTTCATAGCTATATTCTTACATTTTTAGAGATCTTTGAATCACACCTCAGCAATAAAGATAGTCATTACCTCAAAATAAAGGGTAATTGGCTTTTTATTAACAAGTGGCATATAAAAGATTCTCTCTATACAGTAGGCTTAATAAAGCCGGCTACAACATTTGTTGTCCATCCTCTGTATGCTGATAAAGTACAACCTTAAATGAATTCCTGATTGGAACAGTCAGGGATGCTAGACCAAGTGACCTAGCTGTTTTGCAGATGACCTGCAAGCAAGTCTTCAGAGGAAGCAGAATTGATGTAGTCAGAGGTAGGATCAGGCAGGAAGCTGGGACAGTAGGCCTAAGGATTTCAGCATCCCCCAGGGTAAATCTTGTCAGAGATGTCTTTTTGATTGTTTAATATTGTGTTTTTTGCAAGCATAAAGATTTCATAGGTAATAAATATTTCTGTATTGATATAATATATACAGAGAGCAATATGTACATGTCATTTAAAAATGATTTCCTGCTCTTTCTTTGAACAGATGAAAAACAACTCTTTTTTCTGTAAATTTTGTTTGGATTGTATAACTGCACTGTAATATAAACCTCTCTGACTGCCATATGACTGAATAGCATATAATATGTTCTGAGAATTCTATAACTGACACGATTATTTGCCATGCATAGCTAAAGTTTTGGATAGAGATATTAAAATATCTCAGGTTTAGAGGTGTCCTAAATTTGAGGGACCAATAACTACCTCACCTGTTCTTAGTCTTTTTGTTTCTCTCCTTCTTTTCTCTAGCCAAGATCTTCAGAGATCTCCCTCTATCAAATTTGCTCCTTGTTACATTGAAAGGAAGCCAAAGTCTCCTCTTTTCTCCTATTGAAACAAATTCAAAGCCTCTCTTCCAACATGATGTTCATTTTATGCATCAGATTGTAGGCTTCATGACTATGCACTCATCCAGTCTAGGAGCCCCATTTCTATAGATGAATGCTCCATTTGACATATCCATATTGGTAATATCCATTTTGACCTTCTACAACAGGATGAATATTACCAATACCATTGAACACAGAACTATATTCATGTTGATAAATCAAATTAAGAGTGTATGACATCCAAATATTTCCTCTACAAATATATCTACATGTATATATAAAGTACATTATATATGTATATGTACACATATATAATTTATATAATTTCTACATGTACCTCAGGAAGTCTCAGATTTCCTTTGTAGAGAAGGCTGGTTTGAAATAGCAAGGAACCTCTCTGTTTCCTTCTTTGTCTCCTAATTACTAGGATCAAATGCATAAGTTTATTTAGAATCTATGTACCCTTAAAAACATTTGTGTCAATTTTTCTCTCTGTCTCTTCTTTGAAGATTTACCTTTCATGTAGATTTATTTATCCTTTTTTCTCCCATAATTTAATACCCATCCCAGTATTCAACTTAATTAAACTTCTTACCTAATCTTACTGCATCAGCATACTTTCAGTATATTATGAACAGTTTAGAGGCCTCAGTATGGGTTATATATCATCTTCTGGCTGAAATGTTATGAGTTCTCCCCTAACACCCCCAAATCTGCCCACAGGAGACTGTTTGGCTAATCATAGTAGAATGATACAGTCGCCAATCCATGTCACTTCAATTGAGACCATAGTCTTTCAGTGTATCCAGAAAGATAATATGATGGCATATCACATCTAGACCTCAATTGCCACTAAACCCTTGTCTGTTTAATTTAAAACAATATCACATTGTCTGTATGACATGTGGCTTATTTATCTATCCCCTCCGAAAAAAGACATTTGTATTTTGTATTACCAAGCTGAAAGTTAACCTGCAATATAGTTAATAAGCTTAATACTATTACTTTTTATGTGTTTCTCTTGTCCAGTAATGTCTGGATCCCATAGTTGAATACTTTTCTCCTCTGGAAAATATAAAAGCAAACAACCCTGCTCCAACCCTAACCCTTGTTCCTTGCATTGACGGGCAGAATATACCTTTTCCATGGCAAAATGACTTTGGAAAACAGAAAAAGCATTATCTGTCTCTTTCAAATCATAAATGTACCTTATATGGATAAATGGACCTATATTCCCATTTTTAAGTATCTAAATATAAGATTAATGTGTATTTAATTTTTAAAGTATTAAAAACACTTTAATGATTACTAAACAAAAAACAAACTTACATACTACATTTGAAGACAGAATGTGTCACTTTGAATATTAGGCTGTCATTTTTAAGTAGCTGTATCTATCTTCAGAGGATCTCACCCTGATTTTAATATGTTCTAGGAACCACAAGGGCCTTATGCAGTATAGTCTATGAACAATCATGGACTGCCATCTGAGCCACATGCTTGCAAACAATCACAAGCCCATGCTTCCTGCGATGTTTAGTTAGGCCAGAGCCTCTGCCCATTACCCACTCAAGGAAAGTAATGGGTCTGTGGCAAGAGGGAGCTGGAGACTTTACATTCCTTTCTAGCCCTCACAGAGGAGATCTATAGCCCCCATCCTTCTCTCTCAGCATGGATACTCAGAGCCTCTGTGATCTGACTGCCTCTTGTAGACTACTTTATGCCTTAATTGCCTTGACCTGAACTGGGTTGTTGGGTCCATGGCTGGTTAGTGTGCATTCCTGCTCCCTATGTGCTGTTAATAGGCCTCCATTCTTCCTAGCTGCATCTGTTCTGCAAGCAGAGACCTTCTTTTAAGAATTTTAAAAGAGTAGTATTTTATTGTGTAAATGTACTACAATTCTGTATCCATAACTCTGTTGAAGGACATCTGGGTTCTTTCCAGCTTCTATCTATTATAAATAAGGTGCTATGAACAAGTAGAGCATGTGTCCTTGTTTTATGTTGGAGAATTTTTTGGATATATGCCCAGAAGTGGTATAGCTGTGTCCTCAGATAATACTTAGTCCAATTTTCTGAGGAACCACCAAACTGATTTCCCGAATGGTTGCACCACCTTGCAATCAAACTAGCAATGAAGGAAAGTTTCTCTTTCTCCACATCCTCTCCAGCATCTGCCATCACCTGAATTTTTCATATTAAACATGCTGACTAGTGTGAGGTGGAATCTCAAGGTTTTGGTTTGCATTACCCTGATGACTAAGAATGTTGAACATTTCTTTAGGTGTTTCTGAGCCCTTTGCATTTCCTCAGTTGAGAATTCTCTGTTTAACTCTGTTCCCCATTTTTCAATTGTGTTATTTGGCTCTCTGGAGTCTACCTCCTTGAGTTCTTTGCATATATTTTATATTAGCCTTCTATCAGATATAGGATTGGTAAAGATATTTTTTCCTATTTTTTCCAGTAGATATTTTCTTTATTTACATTTCAAATGTTGTCTCCTTTCCTCTTTTCCCCTCTGAAAGCACCCATTCCATCCTTTCTCTCCCTGCTCACAAACCCACTCACTCTTGCTTCCCTGTCCTGGAATTCCCCTACACTGGGGCATCAAGACTTCACAGGGCCAATGGCCTCTACTCTCATTGATGTCTGAGAAGATCATCCTCTGCTACATATTCAGCTGAAGTCATGGGTCCCTCCATGCATACTCTTCTTCGGTTGGTGGTTTATCAGCAGGGAGCTCTGGGGGTACTGGTTAGTTAATATTCTTGTTCCTCCTATGGGGCTGCAAGCTCCTTCTACTCCTTCAGTTCTTTCTCTAGCTCCTCCTGACTCTATACTCAGTCTATTGGTTGGCTGTGAGCATCCACCCCTGAATATGTCAGGAGCTGGCAGAGCCTCTCAGAAGACAGCTATATCTTTTCTGGATCTGTTGATTGCCATTTTTACCTATTGACAGTATCCTTTGCCTTACAGAACCTTTGCAATTTTATGAGGTCCTATGTGTTGATTCTTGATCTTAGAGCATAAGCCATTGGTGTTCTGTCCAGGAAAATTTCCCCTATGCTCTGCATTCATAAAATTCTTAGGCAAATGCATAGAACTAGAAATTATCATCCAGAGTAGGTAACCCAATCACAAAAGAACACATGTGGTATGTACTCACTGATATGTGGATATTAGCCCAAAAGCTTGTAATACCCTAGGTACAATTCACAGAACACATAAAGTTCAAGAAGAAGGAAGACCAAAGTGTAGGTGCTTTGGCCCTTCTTAGAACAGGGATCAAAATACTCAAGGAAGAAAATCCAGAAACAAAGTATACAGCAGAAACTGAAGGAAAGGCCATCAAGAGACTGCCCCACCTTGGGATCCATTCCATACATAGTCACCAAACCCAGACACTATGGTGGATACCAAGAAGTATTCAATCAACCCCCTTTTCACTCTTATCTTATTTCCATACTATACAGCCAATTATAACATTTTGATAATTTTATATACTCATTTTTGAAATTTAATAAGCCCAACTGCACATACACTGGAGTATGGCTAAATTATTCAGCTTAAAGTGGGGATACCCATTTCTAAACATAATCCTGAAAATACATAATTGTATTCTTTTTCTGAAACCTTTTACTTAGTAGTTTTTAATCACACAAAATAATGGATTTCTTTTGATATGCATACACATAGACCACTGTACTTTTATCATATGCATTGCTGAATTGATTTTTTTCCAAACTTTCTACTAATAATTTCTTATGTTTGCATGTGTGTGTTTATGTTTGTATGTGTGTTTGTGTGTGTGTTTGTGTGTGTGTGTATGTATATGTATATGTGAGAAAAGGGTTAAGGGAGGGAGAGAGACAGAGACAGAGACAGAGAGACAAAGAGAGACACACACAGAGAGAAGAAATATCAATTCCATTTTGTACTGTGGAAATGGTCCCAGATCTGTAGTTTTCCAATGCTAAATGCTGACTTATCAGGGGGTACACACAGAGATATTGGCTCTTTCCTTTCCAAGAAGTTAAGAGCTGCCAATAGGTCTGCATATAGGGATCGATTTTCAAGTCTTCTCTCCATGCTGGGATATTGATCTCTAAGCACCTGATTCTCACTGGAACCTAGTAGAATGCCCTCTTTCATAGTTAGTTTTATTAATTAATATTTCCTCTTTATTTTTGCTTAATCTTTGCTTGCTTTCTTATTTGCTTGTGTTCCTGAGACAAGCTTTTTTGTTCCAGACTGGCCACTATGTATTCAAAAATGACCTTGAACTTTATATTTGCCTCTTATGCATCTCAAGTCCTAAGATGGTAGTTAAATCCTGAGAGGGATATTTTAGTATTACTCACATCGCCAAAATGCTTAGTGAATGCAATTAAACAAAAATGCTTCCTGGAACAGCAGAACCTGGTGCAATTCATTCACTGCCAGAACAGGTTGAGGTGTTCTACCACTGTTCACCCTGGTAAACCTCACTTCAGACTACAATCTGTGTGGAGAGTAATGATTTGTAATATAGAGTAGAATCTATATTTTTGATATATGAAGTGTAATACTCTTCTAAAACTGAGGTATGGGTCATCTTCTGCAGAGCTAAAGTTTGAAGTTTGCAACACCTGTCAGATACAATTTAATTCTAGGTTTTTGACAGAACCAGACTTGGCTTAATTTTGCTTAGAAAGGCCCACAGTGACTCTTTTGAGCAGGACAGGGAAGAGAAGTAATTGAACGGAGGAATGACACAAATATCCTGGGGGTGAGAAAATTCCTTCCTGTAAAAGGACAGCAAGTACAGAGTGTGCAAGTGATCTAACCTGGCGTGTATTTTGAAGGTAATAACAAATCTACTTGCAAAGAGTCCATACATGTGATATATAGCTTGAAATAGAAGAAAGATAAGTTTATAATTGGCTGAAGTTAATTGTGATTAATAGAGACAAAAGGAAAATTGAAATGAATTGTACGACACCCAAATATTTACTATGTTTGGTAGCAGAGTTTTGGATAAGTAATAACATTCAAAACTTTTAGGGGAGCCATAACCTATTCTGAAATGTTCTTATAGGACACAGACATTTGAACACAGACAGAATAGGAAATCATAATGCATAGACAAATATATCGAGAAACACCACTCTGGTCAATAACCACAGAAGCCTCTGATGA
This sequence comes from Mastomys coucha, assembly GCF_008632895.1. Taxonomy (NCBI): domain Eukaryota; kingdom Metazoa; phylum Chordata; class Mammalia; order Rodentia; family Muridae; genus Mastomys; species Mastomys coucha. The sequence goes on from NW_022196903.1 coordinate 127,407,170, forward strand.
ATTGGAACATTCTGGCAAATAAATCCTGACATTGGAGCCTACACCCCTGTGAAAAGAAAACTCTACTTTTTATCCATCCGATCTATGCCATTCCCTGGTTTCTTTATTCGTTTTTCATGTTTTGTGTTTTCTTGTTGTTGTTTTTGTGTTGGTTAGGTTTGGATTGGTTTGGTTTGGTTTGGTTTGGTTTGGTTTGGCTAGGTTTGGTTTAATTTGGTTTGGTTTTAGCAGCCATAGAAACTGGTACAGTAAAGAGTATGGATGTGGACTGAAAATTAATAACTCTATGGAGACATTGTATTTGAATGCTTTTAGAAGTCAAATGACAGAGGACTTCCATAGCCCTCGTTCATAAAGTACCAGCTGCGTGGTACTCACTGATTCAAACCCAGTCATCCTGTCTCAGTTTTCTCCATAAGATTTCTCTAGATTTTATTTTTATTACTTACATCCAATGAGTTCATAGTTTATGTTTCTATTTCATGATACATTAAACACTTCACTCATCCTTGAGAGTGGTGAAAACCTGGGATGGACTTGAGCTGAGTGACATGTTGCAAAAACACATTCTCTCTTTTGAGAACCAGGAAACAATGGACTGTGATGATTGCCCTAGTACTGCCACACATAGCTTAGCACATCAACTTGCCTCTCTCCTTCAGTCCTTGTCTCTACCTAATTTCCTACCCAAAGATCTCCCATGTCCCCTTGGTCAACACCACACATCTCCAGTTTCCATCCTACATAGTATCTTTGAATAAGAACTATAGTCTGTCTTTTGAGAAACTCATATAAATTAAAATGATTTTCAGTAAATTAAAAATAATTTCACTAAAATGTCCTGCCTGTGCCCCTGACCTCTAATTTTCTACTGAACGTTTTCATTTTTGCTACTCTCCTCCCACATCTGATCAAGTCTCACACCCCACTGAGTAGCTTCTCTTTACTATGAAGCTCTAGGACTTCTTTTTCAGGTATTCATAAGACAAAGGCCTCACTTCAGACCCTGAGCTTGGTGGAGCTGGAGTAAAGAAAGTCCTCAGACTTTGGCCTCTGCTGTCACTGATTCTCCACTTGCTTTGGTGAAGTCTGTCTCTCCTATGTTCGTAGGACAATTCATTAATTTGTGTGGCTCCTACTACTTCCTGTGCACAGATGGGAACTCACTGAATATCTAATTCACAGCTCTTGGCTGTTATACTCTGGACTCAGGGTAATAATAACATATTGGTTCATGAAATAGGGTCCCATGAATTTCTGGATTGTTGTCAAGATGAATGCTCAGTATTACATGATATTTTTAAACACTCAAAAGAGCAGATTCAGTAGCCAATGCCTTTCCATTATTCTGTGCTCATTTTATACTTAATCCCTTCACTGAAGTATGTGTTTTACATTACATAACTAAAGTGAAACTCATTTTAAGATCATTTAATCTTGTCTTAATCAGGGTGCGTTTCTTTGATTTGAAGTCTTAACACAAGAAGTTTAAAGAATGTTTAGATACAGGGTGATGCCCAGTATGGCATAGAGGAAGAAAATATGAGGAAAAATGCATAAGACCATAGATAAATATAAATCTTCATAGGAAAAAGAAATAACTCTAACAAATAATAAAATGTGAATTTGACAAAATAAGGAGTGGAAACAAAAATATACAGTCTTGACATAGTTTGCAAAAGGGTCACTGATGTGTGCAGTACATGGCATTCAGTCCTGGCAATGGTTTTGTTGGTTAGGAGACTCCTTTCTTAACAAAAGTTACAGAGGGAGGGAGAGTGATACAGGGAGGTAGATAGGTCAACATTGAAGGAGGCAGCAAACCAGAAAGAAGACATGAAGGAAGAATAACATCACAAGCATTACATGTTTATACTACAAATAAGATATTATAGGTCAGCCATGGCTAATAGTGAAACCCTCACTCTAAAACAAACAAAAAAACAAAACAAAACAAAACAAAACAAAAAAACTACACAAAAGACAGAAAGAAGGACTGATACAGTCTGCAAGTGCTTAGAGAAAATGTTTGCCTTGGTTCTTCCTGTGCGTTACTCTTGTTCAGTACACTCCAAGTTACATCATCACAGTGTGCTAGAGCTTGGGAAATGATGTGATGAAAAATGATTCCTTTTTTTTTTTAACCAATACCAGATCACATTCATCTCTTCACCCTCTCACCCATCAACTTTTCCTTCCACATCCCTCCTTCTACCTTGTGATTGCTTTCTTCTCCCTCACAAGTGGGACTGAGGCATCCTCACTTGGGCTTTTCAGCTTGTTGATATTTTAGAGTTCTGTGGACTGAATCTTGGGTATTCTGAATGTTTTTGGCTAATATTCACTTATTAGTGAGCACATACTATGCATGTCCATTTGGGTCTGAGATGCCTTTATGATGATATTTTTCTAATCCCATCTATTTTCCTATAAAACTCATGAAAGTGGGAAGCTTCTGTAAGACAAAGGACAAAGTCAATAAGACAAATTGGCAACCTATAAATTGGGAATGTCTGATAGATGGCTAATATCCAAAACATATATCCAAAAAGAAGCTAACCACCAAAAAAAAAAAAAAAAAAAAAAAAAACAACCCAATCAAAAAACAGGATAGGAGTGGCAAAGAGAGACTGAAGGAAGGAGACTGACTTCTCCACCTGGGAACCCTTCCCTTATTCAATAATCAAATCCAGACACTATTGTGGATGACAGCAAGTGCTGGATGATAGGAACCTGATATAGCTGTCTCCTGAGAGGCTCTGACAGTACCTGACTAATACAGAATTAGAGGCTCACAGTCATCCATTTGGCTGAGAACAGGGTCCCTAATGAAGGAACTAGAGAAAGGACCCAAGGAGCTGAAGGGCTTGCAGGCCCTTAGGATGAACTACAATATGAACTACCTGGTACCCTCAGAGCTCCCAGGGACTAAACCACCAACTAAAGAGTACACATGTTGGCACTCATGGCTCCAGCAGCATACTTATAGGAGTGGATGACCAAGTTGGTTATCAATGAGAGGAGAGACCCTTGGCCCTGTGAAGATTCTATGCCCCAGTGTAAGGGAATGCCAGGGCCAGTAAGCAGGAGAAGGAAGGGTAGGGAGCAGGGGAGGGGGAGGGAATAAGGGTTATTGTTTTTGTTTATTTTATTTTATTTTTATTTTTTTGGAGGGGAACCTGGGAAACGAGATATTGTATGACATATAAATAAAGAAAACATCTAATAAAAAAAGAATGAGGACATCCTGAGTTTTGCAGGAAAAAATGTTTCTTAATGCTGTGATATAGTAATGTGTTGTGTTAGCACTGCTTCAAATATGAATAATATTCTTCTACCCAGAATCAAATTTCATAGTGAAATTCTAATCCCCTAAATTCTTTTAACAGCCCGTTTTACATTTGTATCAAAATTATTTCTCATAAGAGCTTATTCTGCTAGGTGCCTTTAGAAGATGTACCTTTTGCTGGCCTCACATGCTTATTCTTGTGCTAATATCCCTAAAAAGTGTTGTCTTTACAAGGAATCAGAGGTTGTCTCTCAATTTTTTTTTTAAGAATCCAGAAAACTAAAAGGAGCACAGAGCTAAGACCTCAAAAGAGAAGACATATGAAATAATTCTCTTTTCAACTTGGAAAACTGTAACCTGAGATAGAACTGCATCCAAGAATTAAAACCACAGTAAAATGTGGATGTTGCCATTGAGAAACCTGTGTAGCAGAGTCTGAGGGAAATTGGATTATAGAGGTATTAATTTTGTTGTTGTTGTTGTTGCTACTGCTGCTGCTGCTGCTACTGCTACTGCTGGTGCTGCAGCTGTTGTTTTGTTTTGTTTTCCTGACTCTTATTTAGTGAAAGAGTCTTATACTGCCCAATAATATGTGATCTGAAAGGTTAATACATGTGAAGAAACAGTCTATCAATAAGGATACCATGGCCTGTACATGTAGCCCTGTGCTTGCCTAGCATACATGAAACACTAGGACCATGCCACAGCACTACAAAGGAAGAGAACAGGTGTCATTCAAGGACTCAGGAAATAAAGAAAAGTGTGCGGCGCTTCTGCTGCCTACCAGCAGCAATAACGACCGAACACCTGGACTTCTTCTCTCGACG
>NW_022196903.1:127415421-127472305 GCF_008632895.1 Mastomys coucha
GCAGTAGAATAGTCTGTTGCTACAGTGTATCAGGAACCAGTGCCATCTTGGATACGATCGTCTAAGCGGCTGCTGACGATCGTATCCAAACGGCTGCCTACAGAAAAGAAAATCAGAAAGTGTTCAGTGCACAAGGGGCAAGTAGGAATGAGAACAGGAAGGACTGGTTCTCAGAAGGAAGGGCAGAGGGACAGATTATTGGAATAGCTGATGGTTTAGAAGGTAATGTAGAAACCCAGTGTGGTGGAAACATCCTAGAACCTTTGAGGTTTACCCTGGGGAGGTCTTCATACAAGGGAGGATATTTATTCTTAACTGAACATATTATGTAACCAAGCTAGTCTCCAGGTGGTAGAACTGGGACACGAAACCAAGGCAGAACATCTTCAACCTTCAACCTGTCCTGCCTGCAAGATGCTCTGGGGCAGTTGTGGCTCACTTTGTGGATGTGGCCAACCAGTGACTGGCCTTACTTAAGTCCCAAACCACTAGAGGGAGCACATGGCTGACACTGCCTAGATGACAAGAAACCAGAAACTTGGGTGACTCAGACTCCTAAGAAGGAACCCAAGAAAACTGGCAGGAAGAGAGGAAGAAAGAGAGAAAGAAAGAGAGAAAGAAAGAGAGAGAGGAAAAGAAAGAAAAAGGAAGAAAGGAAGAAAGAAAGAAGAAAGGAAGGAAGAAAGAAAGAAGGAAAGAAGGAAAGAAGAAAGAAAGGAAAGAAGGGAGAAAGAAAGAGAGAAAGAGAGAAAGAAAGAAAGAAAACAAAAGAAAAAGGACAGAAAAGAAAAATGAAAAGAAGAAAAAGTAAAAGAAGTAATTCTTGATGATATTCGACTGTACTTCATCAGAGTCTTTTCCCACCAGCTGATGATAACAGATGCAAAGACCAGCAGACAAACTTTAAGTGGAGCTCTGGAAGCCCCTCACAAAAGGGAGAAGGATTGTAGGTTATAGAGAGAACAAGGACATCCAGAGATCATGGCCACCAGAATCAACTCAATTAGCATGACTCATAGAGGTTCACAAACACTGAAACAGCAATCGTGGAGCTTGCATGAGTATGAGCTAGGCCCACAATGCAAAATCTGGGGTTGTTTACTGTGGGATGTTCTTAGGCTCCTAAGAGTGGGAGTAGGTGTGCTTCTGATTCATTTGCCTGCTCATGGGACCCTTTTCCTCCTAGATTGCCTAGTCCAGCCTTGATATCAGTGTTAATGCCTAGAATTACTGCACCCTATTGTGTTTTTTCTCTTGATATCCCTGCAAGGTTTGAATTTTACTGAAGCAAAATTCAAGAAGTAAAATTACATAGGAGCAGTGGATCTGGAGAAATGGGGAGGTGGGTGAGCACTAGAATGAAGGAAGGAGGGGAGCCAGAAGTCCAGATGTATTATTTGAAAAAAATACTAGGAAAAGGAAAATGTTGAAGATTTTCCACAGTTACATAGTAACCTTGAGGCCAACCTAGACTCCATTAAACCCTATCTTAAAAGCAAATAGAAAAGTCCTATCATTACAAAAGTACATGTCAACCTACACTGCACAGGATATCAGCAGAGGATAAACTGTAGAGATCCCTTGAGGAAAAATTGTCGAGGGTTGGGGGCTGGAGAGATGGCTTAGTGTTTAAGAGCACTCACTTCTCTTCCAGAGGTCCTGAGTTCAATTCCCAGCAACCACATGGTGGCTCACAACTATCTATAATGAGATCAGATGTCCTTTTCTGGAGTGCCTGAAGACACCTTCAGTACAATCATATATATAAAATAAATAAGTAAATCTTTTTTTAAAAAAAGGGCAGGCAAGGGCAATGCCAGGTATTGAGCCTCTGAGTATTTAACACTCAACCTTCTTGCCCAAACAAGTATAGTATGCCTTAAAGCATTAATTGTATTCATCATCATAATAAAGGAAGTGTGTAACCAGATAAACAGGATCAATATTTCCTGTATTAAAAGTAGAATACTCTATAGCTATATAAAATTACCAATCAAAATGTTAACAATTTTTTCAGATGACTATAAATATTTTGAACTTATAAATAACCAGTAGACATAATTAGTATGGAAACTCAAAGGTCTCAGCCTCTAGAGGGAACACTAAAAGGTGTGGGACAAACTAAAAATGGTGTGAGAAACACAATTTTTAACAACCTTGTGATTACAGTGTATATTATTAAACACTTGAAAAAGGACAAGATGACTTGAGAGAGGTTGTTAAAGAATTTATTTTTTAATCTTTTACATAAAAGGATCATTAAGATGAGCATGTGTGACCATTCTCTAAACATTTTAGAGCAGTTCTGTTCCTATCGTGTAGAGGAATTTGTATAAAATGGCTCTAACAAATCAACAATTATGCTGTATAACTGAATCCAGAAGTGTCTTCAATACAACAGATACAAGAAGACTGAAATAATTCCTTGCATTCTATCAGATCACCATGGACTAAGGATACTTACTCAAAGCTTTGGGCATGCAATTAGGTTTAAGGTAAGCACAGAGAAGAACTCCTGCAAATGCTAACTGCAGTCAACTCTAAGACAGGGTGCTGTGTTTAAAGGTAATATTTCCTGGAGAGAAGAATGTGACATTAGACCATACTTATTCAAGGCTGCAGAAGTGGCAGCAATCCAAGGCAAAAAGAAGAGTAGACCTATTGCCAACTATACTGTATTTTCAATATGCCACAGTTTTATATCCTCAAATAGAACTAGGGTTTAAGGGATATCCTTGGACATCAGTGGAAACTGTAAACCAAATTATCTTTTAAATGTCCCACCAATGTCTCTGACCTCCATTATATGCCTGAAATTTTACTCCTTTGTTTCTCTTCCCCTATCATTTATAAATTCAGATAACTCATTAAGTGGTTTCTCTTGACTCTGAATCCCTAGGGGTGCTACTCAAGTTTGTATGTGGCAATGATCTAACTTCACACCCTTTGCTAGTTGGACATGGAGTGAGCAAAGTTCTCTGAGCTTCAGTTCTCTATTAGAACTGTTGTGAAGAAATGTTCTCAGGCCAATTCTTTATTAAAGTTTGTCTCAGTTCTTCGTGAGCATAGCTCTGACCACACTGGATTTCTGACTCCCAGTTGTTCACTTTTGTATTTTGCATTCAGTTCATGAAAAAAAGTTGAAACATTAGATTCAAAAACAGTGGAACAGAAAATATAACATAGGAAACATGAAGGTTCACAGAAAATTTTACCAAGGATTTCTGGGTTTGCTGTCTAGTTCGTTAGTCAGATTTAAGGCATGCTTTTAAATAATCACAAAATAAGATAGTTTACTGTGCCTTGCCATGAATCAGTGATATTAACTTTACAACTAATCACTGCATTATAGTTTTGTTTTACCTATTTGAATAGTGGGAGCTAATATTTATATATTCAGTTACATACATTATATAACTGAAATCTCTTTTTCTCATGAAAACATAAGATTATATTCCTCATATTGGGGGGAAAAGTAAGAAGCTAGCATCTGAGTTGTGAAGATATACATGTATGCTTCATCGAAATTCCTTAGTATTACTTATAAATGGATAAAATTATCTAGCCTGCAATAGAAGTAAAACTTAAAAGCACTTAATCTTGTCTTAAACAAGATGAGCTTCTTATCATTCAAAGTCTGAAAATAAGAAGTCAAATGAATGTTTAGTTACAGGTTGATGTCATATATGACATGGAGCTGACAAGGGCATCTACATTCATAAAAGAAACTTTACTAAAAGTCAAAGCACACATTGCACCGCACACAATAATAGTGGGAGATTTCAACACTTCACTCTCTGCAATGGACATGGAAACAGAAACTAAACAAAGACACAGTGAGACTCACAGAAGTCATGAAACAAATGGATTCAACAGATATCTATAGAACTTTTTATCCTAAAATAAAAGGATATACCTTCTTCTCAGCACCTCATGGTACGTTCTCCAAAATTGACCATATAATTGGTCACAAAGCAGGCCTCAACAGATACAAGAAGCCTGAAATAATTCCTTCCATCCTATCAGATCACTGTGGACTAAGGCTACTACTCAATAACAACATAAATAATAGGAAGCCCACATACACATGGAAGCTTAACAACATCCTACTCAATGATAACTTGGTTAAGGAAGAAAGAAAGAAATTAAAGACTTTCTAGAGTTTAATGAAAATGACCCGAAGCTGAAATTGTAGAGAATGTGAAAGATGCATAAGATCATAAAATTTACATCTTAATAGAAGAAAGAATTAACTCCAACATATACCAAAATGTGAACTCAGTTCAATAAAAAATTGGAAGTGAAATTGGATGGAGACATTGCAACAGGGCCAATATTTTATAAGGTGAGAAACATACAAGTCAAAGACTGTTCTTTATGGAACGAACTTACTTTTCTTACATAAAGTTACAGAGGAAATAAGTGAGAGGGAAGGAGGGAGGTGGGAGGGAAAGAGAAAGATAGAATAGGAAAGAAGGGCATGCTAAACTTAGTGTTGCATACCTTAAATACTAATTACTCACTTAGATCACAGTTTGCTCTCTATCTGAAGAGTTCCACGTCAATCATGACTATGTAGTGAGATTCTTATTCAAACAACAAAAACAGCAGCAGCAGCAGCAGCAGCAATAACAAACAAAAGCAAAATAAGACATCATAGGGAGGTATAATTTAGTTCTGATAAGATGGGAGACTACTTACAGGGACTGATGGCATTTGTATAGTTGTGGGAAGAGGACCTTTTGTTCTGAAAACTATTATTGTACCATATCTGGTTATTGGAGCTTGAAAAATGACAAATGACACTGTATCATGTAGGATTGTAATGTATTGTGTTCACACTGCCTCATCTATACATATCACTTCTCTAATCAGAATAAAATTTCTTAGTAAAATCTAATTGTATGGTTGCTTTCAATTCCTATTCAAATTGTTTCTCACTAGGGCTTAATTTGTTGCTGACTGCTGAAGGCCTACACCTTGCTCATGCCCACAGTTATGCTGGGGCCACATCTCACAAAAGCACTATATTCAAAAGGTCAGAAGATGCCCCACATATTTTCCATCTTTAATAATCAAGACAATTTATAAGAAGACAGACACAACTCCTGACTAGAAATCATATAAAACAACTGTGCTATTAAGCTTGGCAGAATTGTATGCAAAAATCCAGAATCAAATAAAACATGGGCACAGGCCTCAGAAAGACTGAGTAATAAGGAAACATCAAAGGGGATACATGAGTCATCCTGGAAAGAGAAAATAAAATTGATTCCAGCACTGGCCTACATTGACATGAGCACCTCCTGTGTTTCCTGGCACACAAAGACTTTCCCAGTCTCAAAAGATTTTCTTCAAGACAGAGATGTCTCGTGCATAAAGATTACATAGTCTAAAACCTTCCTATTCTTGTCAAGATATTATAAGGCTGGTAAAATAAAAGTAGCCAAAAATACTCCAAAGAAATTTAGACTGTGGTATAAATTCACAGGTGTTTCATGCTGTAAGTTCTTCTAGATTCCTGCCTTCTCTTGCAATTTTCAATAAGCTTAGTTGGGGAGTTCTTCCTTTTAAGAAGTATTTTTGGGTGAGTTTCTAAGACCAGAACAGCCAGCTGGGAGGCACAGGCCCCACGAGTCACAGGGGAGTTGCAGGGCTGCAGGGACAGGATCTTCTCAGCTTCTGAGTGACAGAGGTGGATCAGTGACCTTCTCTACCCCTTCCCTGCAAGTGGAGGGCCTACCTCCAGGGAGTGCCTTAACCCAGAGACTCGGGTGAGAGCCGCCATTTTCTCTCTGTTGAGTTTCTAAGACCAGAGGAGCCAGCCGGGAGGCACAGGCCCATGAGTCTCAGGGGACTTGTAGGGCATCAGGGACAGGACAAGCTCTAGTCACTAAGAACTGTATTTGGTGTTCTGTCTGCTGTATTCAAGATGACATCCCATATCATGTATTCCTATTCCTGTCTCATATCTTCTGCTGATATCCAGTCTCTGTCATCAGTTATAATTCAGCATCCTTACTCAACAGTTAAACATTCTACATTTTTCTCAAGTGTTTTAATGAATTAATAGTTTCATTATGTTGTCTTCACATACAGAAATCATTCACAGGTTCCCCTTCTCTTTGTTTCTTCCTCGCCTTGTTTTTCTATTGCTTGGCTAGAAAGGAGTCCACCTAGTCAAAATGGAGCAGGTATTTTAGCTGCATGTTAACTAAAATTGCATTTCAACATGAAGGTAAGTTATTGAGAGAACTCAAGACAGGAACCTATAGTCAAATACTAAATTAAGGACTATGGGGAGAGCTACTTAATGGTATGTTCCTTTTACTTTCTTATTGTTCTTATTGCTGGAGGTTTCCCATGGAGATCTTTTCCCCAGCTTTGTGAAGGAACACTTGCGAAGGGAATCGAGCAAGCACGGAAGGGGTCATCTCTGCTATGTCTTCCAGATAGCTCTGTTTCTCTGCACTGCCCTGTACTGAGTCAGATCAGGCTGGGCCGACAGGCTGACTAGCCAGTGAGAGGTGCAGCACAGTTTCAGGCCGTGTTTCAGGAGAGCAAATCTCTTCCCAAGTGTTACAGCTCTAAGAACAGAAGGCTCAGACCATGGAGTAGATCTTTCACGTGCTTTACTTCCCTGGATACCATACATATCTATAGTTTTGGGGGTCATTCAGATTTTGGCAGCAGTTAGTTCTCATTGCTTTGGGCTGAGAATCTTTATTTGCATGTAAGAGGGCTTGACCAATATTACAACCCTCTCCTGCTGGGGCAGTTGTCAGGTGGTTTGGGGTGAAATCTGAGCCATTGGTCTCAGGAGTTATCACCGAACTCCTACCATTCCTTGTGAACAAATTTACTTTGCTCAGTGGGTCTCCAGGATTCTAAGATGGCCACTCTACTGGACTCCAGCTATCAGAACAGCCCACTGCCCCACAACTCCTCCCTTTTTTTTTTTTTTTGATAAGGGAGAAGTGTCATCAGAATAACTGTCTACCATGTCAGGAACGGTGTTTGATACTGAACCAGGACCTGATTGGTGGTGATTTTTGCAATGTTATTCATTTGCTTCTTTAGAAACTTAATGAGACAGGGTGCCAAGAGGTGTAAGACTACAATTGCTAGTATGGGGCCAAGGAGGGGGAAGAACCCAGGCTACCAAGGGGTTAGAGTACCAAGGGGTATGGATATTGGGATTATAGCGTGCCCAGAGGTCCCTCTGAGTTCTTTAAGTGTTTGTATATCTTGTTCTACCAGCTCAGCTTCATTGACATAAAAGCAACATTCCTCTCCCAGCAAAATGCAAGTCCCTCCCTCCCTTAGGAGGGAGTAAGTAAGTCAGCAGTCAGTAAGTCCAGGGTTCTCCAGTTTTGGAGAGCAATTCCTGCTAAGGAGGTTATCTGGCCTTGAAGAGACTCGAGGGTGTCTATAGTGGAAGCCATCGCCTGGTAAAGCTTGTCTTGTAAGTCGCTGGCTAGATGTTGTGTTTGGACAAGGGCTGCTCCAGCAGGTCCTGTTGTACCCAGTGATACAGCAAGGCCTAGTCCAGTGAACAGAGGGATGAAGATCTCTCTCTTTGTTTGGCTTTCTCCCATCTGTAAAGCGAGTTCTTCAGGTTCATAGAAATAAACCTGGGGGACAATCATCACGGGGTTGCAGGAGCCTTGAAAAGGGGGGTTAATGCAGGCACCTGTAGTGCCTTTGCACCAGAGGAGGGCAGAAGGGTTAACACATACTGGTTTGCTGATGGTGATGTCATGGACACATGTAAGATGAGGTTTTGAGGAGGGCCCTACAAAGCAAAGAGGGCAGGGTAGGTCAAAGAGAGGAATGTCCTGTGCTTTCCTCATGGGGAGGGTTCCCTGAAGGTGATAAAAGGAAATGTTATTGGGGATGGCTGCTAATAATGGTCGTCGGGAAGCACAGAAAAAGCATTGGGAGGAGTTGGGATAAGTTGTTAAGGGAAGGAGGTCAGCTGCGTATTAGAAGTTTTGTAACCAGGAGAGGATAGCCTACAGCTCCTTCTGAGACTGATTTACCTGTTGGATAATATCAGCATAGGTAAAGGATGATTTGGAAGCAGGAACGAGCTCATGGGAGATGTGTAGGTCAGCAGCTGGGTATTTGGCATAGCCATTGGGGTTAAGTTTACCTGTGACTCCAGTCCTCCAACGTTCATCCCATGGATCATCGATGGAGAGCTGAAGATGAGTGTTAAGGTTAGTGCACATGTTGCTGCCACTATTGGTGGATTCTATTCTGCAGCTCCAGTATTTGCAACTTCCATGTATGGAGACCTCTTGGAGACATTCACCTGTGTTTCAGTAAGGAAAACAGAGAAAGAGGCTGGGGGTAGTAGAGATGGAATCTGGGTGTAAAGGGATCTCAATCCTGGTTCGACATCCTTCGAGTGGACAGTGTTGGGTCCCTATGATTTTGTTGTGTACATTGTAAGTTTCCCTAGCATAGAGTCTCCAGTGGTAGGTGTTGGGAAGGCGAAGGAGAGGCTGGGCAGTAGCAGAGTTAGCATGAAGAATAACAAAAACAGCCAAGAGAATAGAGGAGAGGGGGGCTTACTGAGGGCACATGGCCTGGGCGGCAGTCACCAGGTCATGGATGTCTTTCCAGGAGATCTTGTTGACCTTCTGGGTGTGGTGTATCCTCTGCCGCCTCCTCTTCTTCTACTCTCCTTGATCTGTCAGTGAGAGGCGGGCCATCTTCTTGGTTGGTGGGGTGGTGTTGGACATTTCTAGCAGGAATCCAGATAGGCTTAGGTTGGTCCTGTAGGAAAACACAAGTGAAACCCCTTCCGGTTGTTAGGAGGGGGTCTGAACCCTTCCAAATTCCATCTAGAGGGTTTCGCCATCATATTAGAATAAGGGGGTGTTAATTTTGGTGTATGCCAATGGAGGGAGATAGGAGGATGTTTGGAGTTTTTGTAGATATTAAATATGTTTAGGGTAATCAGAGCCATCATTAATTGCACATTAGGAGGATAGGTAGTTGCCTTTTGTTTTAGGAGTTGGGCTTTTAGGGTTTGATGTGTTCTTTCTATTATTCCTTGGCCTTGGGGGTTGTGGGGAATTCCTGTATGATAGACAATTTCCCAATGTGTGCAGAAAGTTTTGAAATGATAGCTAGTGAAGGCTGGACTATTATCAGTTTTAATCTGTTGAGGAATGCCCAAGATGGCAAAGGTGGAGGGCATATGGTGAATCAACCTTTTTGAGTTTTCACCTGTTTGGGTTGTAGTTTAGGTATCATGGTAATTGCGGTTGCATAGAACGAGTTTGTTAGTGTTCCTTCTCTTTCTATTGTATGGAATAGTTTGAGGAAAATTAGGATCAGGTCTTCTTTGAAGTTATGATAGAATTCTGCACTAAACCATCTGGCCCTGGACTTTCTTTCGTTGGGAGGTTTTTAATGACTTCCTCTATTTCCTTAGTTGATATGGGCCTGTTTAGATAGTTTACCTAATCTTTTTTTTTTTACAGGTTCAGCGCTTTATTGGACATGTTAACAAATGCAGTTTAGTCAAAAAGACCAAAGCCCATGTCATCTTCTGATTCCTCGGACTCTTCCTTATTTGCTTCCACTTTCTCTCCTCAGCTGGGGCAGCAGCAATAGATGGAGCAGGGCCACCAGCAGGCGCAGCTCCAGCTGCTGGAGTGGGCCCGCCAGCGCCTACATTGCAGATGAGACTCCCAATGTTGACATGGGCCAGGGCCTTTGCAAACAATCCAGGCCAGAAAGGTTCAACATTAACACCCGTTGCTTTAATGAGGGCATTGATCTTATCCTCTGTGACTGTCACCTCATCATCATGCAGGATGAGGGCGGAGTAGATGCAGGTGAGCTCGGAGACAGAAGCCATGTTGTGGACTGCCAGCACAGTGCTAGTCTATGAAGTGAGGGCCTCACCCGAATGCAGCCTTAGCCTCCTCGGAAGAACCGAGCACCTTGGTGGCAGCTGAGGAAAGTGTTTACCTACACCTGATTTAACTTTGGTATGTGATATCTGTCTAGAAAACTATCCATTTCATCTAGATTTCCCAGTTTTGTTGAGTATAGGTTTTTATAGTAGGATCTGATAATTTTTTTTAATTTCCTCAGTTTCTGTTCTTATGTTTCTATTTCATTTCTGATTTTGATAATTTGGGAACTGCCTCTGGGGCCTTTAGTTAGTTTGGCTAGGGGTTTATCTCTCTTGTTGATTCTCTCAAAGAAGGAGCTTCTGTTTTTGTTGATTCTTTGTATTGTTTTCTTTGTTTCTCTTTGGTTGATTTCAACCCTGAATTTGACAATTTCCTGCCTTCTACTGCTCTTGGGTGAGCTTGCTTCTTTTAGTTCTAGAACTCTCATGTGTTCTGTTAAGTTGTTAATGTGAGGTATATTCGGTTTCTTTGCCAGGACACTTAATATTATAAACTTTCCTCTTATTTCATTGTGTCCAGTAAGTTTTGGTATGATATGTCTACATTTTCATCAAATTACAGGAAGTCCTTAATCTCTTTTTTTATTTCTTTACTAATCAAGTTATCTTTGAGTAAAAAGTTGTTCAGTTCCCACTTGTATATGGGCTTTCTGTAGTTTTTGCTGTTCTTGAAGACCACCCTTAGGACATGGTGATCTGATAGGATGCATGGTATTATTTCAATCTTCTTGTATTGGTTGAGGGTTGTTTTGTGACCAATTACATGGTCGATTTTGGAGAAGGTACCATGAGGTGCTAAGAAGAAAGTATATCCTTTTGTTTTAGGCTGAAATGTTTTTAAGATGTCTGTTAAATTTGTTTGGTTCACACAACCACTATTAGTTATCTGTTATCACTATTTAGTTTCTGTTTCAATGACCTGTCCATTAATGAGAGTAGGGTATGAAGTCTCCCACTATTATTGTGTGGGGTTCAATGTGTGTTTTGAGCTTGAGTAAAGTTTCTTTTATGAATGTGCATGCTTTTTCATTTGGGGCATAGATGTTCAGAATTGTGACTTTCCCCTGGTTAATTTTCCCCTTGATGAATATGAAGTGTCCTTCTTCATCATGCTTGATAACTTTTGGTTGAAAGTCTATTTTATTGGATATTAGCATGACAACTTCTGCTTGTTCCCTGGGACCATTTGCTTAGAAGAACTTTTTCTATCCTTTTACTCTGAAATAGTGTATAGTTGTTATTGAGGTGTGTTTCTTGAATGAAGCAATATGATGGATGATTCTTGCATATCCAGTCTGTTAGCTTAAGTCTTTCTATAGGTGAGGTGAGTCCATTAATATTCAGAGATATTAAAGAGAGATGACCATTGGTATCGTGTCCACCTCGACCTGCAAGAAAGACGCGACCCACGAGCTCTTTTAGCAGTTTATTTAGGAAACTTCAACAGTCTTCAGCACCAAGGGCAATGCCCTCAGCTGTTAAAACTTCAGCACCAAGGGCAACGCCCTGGGCCGTTAAGCACTCCCAAGCTTAGCCAATCCCAATGGGCCACGTGGCAAAAGCGGATAGGTCACCAAATGCGGAAGCAACCAAGGGCAGTGAGCTTAGCCAAATAAGGGCTTTGTTTACGAGACAGCTCGCTCTTGGGGTGATAGAAGCCAGTGCCGTCTCTGGGCATGGTTCAAGTGGCTCCTGACACGTTGGTTCCTGATATCTTTGGTTTTGTAGGTAGCTTTATGTGCTTATGGCTCTCTCATTTTGAGTTTGTTGTAAGATGCTTAATATCTTGTCTTTTCTTTGGTTCCTTCTAGGATCCTTTGTAGGGCTAGATTGGCATATTGATACTGATGGAATTTTGTTTTGTCCTAGAATATTTTGGATTCTACATCCATGTTGACTGAAAGTTTTTTCTGGGTATAGTTGCCTGGGCTGGCATTTGTGTTCTCTTGGAGGCTGCATTACCTCTGATCAGGCTCTTCTAGCTTTCATAGTCTCTGTTGAGAAGTCTGGTGTAATTCTGATAGGTCTACCTTTGTATGTTACTTTGCCCTTTTCTCTTGCAGCTTTTGCTGCATTATTCTCTGTCTGGTGTTTTTTTTTGTGCATGTTTATGACTTTGTCACCCTTGTAACTAAGACAATGATGGGACAGATGGTAACCACCCCTTTGACTCTGATGTTAGATCACTGGTTGGAGGTTAGGGGCAGAGCACATAACTTGTCACTTCATATCTGTCTGCTTTTCTGAAGTGGGATTGGCACTTGTGATAGAGACTAGTATCTTTGTGTGTTTATTCTATCTGGCCCCTGCTGTGTACTGGGGTAGCTGGTTCATTTCGGCAGCCTTGGCAGGCATGATTGAGCAACTCTGTGATTTGGCTTTGATTATCTGTGTACCTGATGTCTGTTACTGGGCCCAGTTGTCTTTGTCATGTACCTGAAAAGGTCGAGTTGTTTGTGTGGTAACAGTTTTTCTGTGTATGTTTGGACCTTGGACTGAGGACTTATACCCCCCTTGACTGATGGACAGTGTTGAGTCTAGGGCTGCTGCCGCTGGGTCTTTGGGCTGCTCTTGGGGGAACCAGGAATAAAAATGGTGTCAGCAGGAATCCCGTGGTCCCAGGTTTCCTGAAAGGGCAGTCATTAAACATGGAATCGGTCCCACAGTGGGCAAAGAGTTGGAGGTAGGGGCCCAGTCCCAGGCACTGCAGTTCCAGTTCTTTCTGGACCAGATCTAGATCCCTGACCTTTTCCCCATCCAGGCTGGCCACCCAGATGGTGACCCCAGCCTCAACCCCAGACATAAGCGGAGGCAGAAAGTTTATGTCTTTGGAGCTGGCCCTGGGGAAAGCCCAGCAGCCGACCTGCTGCACCAAGCCATGCAGGCTCTGGAGACGAGCTTGAGACCCACTTCCACCACACCATCCCTGACCTGGCTGCTCAGCTACACGTGACCCTCAGGCTCAGCCCAGCAACACTTCACCCAGGTATCTGACGAATTTTTCCAAGGGGGACCCAACTGGGGACGTCTTGTGGCATTCTTTGTCTTTGGGGCTGTCCTATGTGCTGAGAGTATCAACAAAGAAATGGAGCCATTGGTGGGACAAGTGCAGGACTGGATGTGGGTCTACATAGAGACACGCCTGGATTTCTGGATCCACAGCAGTGGGTACTGGGAGTTCATATCTCTATACAGGGATGGAGCCCTGGAGGAGGCAGGTCTGTGGGAGAGGAACTGGGCATCAGTGAGGACAATGCTGACAGGGGCTGTGGCACTGGGGGCCCTGGTAACTGTAGGGGCCTTTTTGCTACCAAGTGAGAAAGTCTAGGGACAGTTGGGGCTAGTTGTGATTAGGGGCCAGGAGAGTTGGAACAATAGAAAATGCCAACTGGGTGGTCACAGAACAGAGAAAGGCAGGGGAAGGTAGTGTGTGTGGGAGCCAAGCATGTCAGGCAGGTGGCAGGGAGAGTGAGCTGGAAACATTGAGGAATGTATCAAGGCCAGGAACCCAGAGGGTAGAGTCATCCCATGGCTTGGAGGGAGATGGGAGGAATCCTGCCCATATCATGGGCACACAACTCCCCAGAACATGGCTTATAACACCAAGGACAGTGAACTTACTTAAAAGATCTGTGTCTCTAGTAGATGAATGGGATTTAGAGAGCCTAGAATTCACCTCCCTTAGGAATGGAAGCTTGGTAATCAGGTGATTGTATGAAATGGCTGTTGCTGTACAATGTATTTTGTACATTCAATTGTCTGTCTGTTACTGGGCCAGTGAGAGATGCCTTCCCTGCTGGTCCTTGGTCAAATGCACCTGGAACAGCTGGTGCACTCTTAGCATTGGCAAAATAAGGAATTTTATATTGTCCTTTATATCAGAAGTAGAGACTTTCTTATTTGGAAATTTTGAGGAACTGAGA
Source organism: Mastomys coucha (assembly GCF_008632895.1). Classification (NCBI taxonomy): domain Eukaryota; kingdom Metazoa; phylum Chordata; class Mammalia; order Rodentia; family Muridae; genus Mastomys; species Mastomys coucha. The sequence goes on from NW_022196903.1 coordinate 127,429,282, forward strand.
ACCCAAATACCTCCCAGATAGATCTCTTTAAAGGTTTTGTTTTAGTGTTTTTGTGAAAAGATGCTTGAAGTATTTACACCTTCCAGAAAGCTAGATTCCAGAGAATCAAAATATATCTTGCTTGCACTGAAAATTTGTTTTGAGGTTCATATGTTGCAGAAATGTATAACCTTGGTGAATTACTTCATCAGACGTGCTAAACTGGCCTACTTGAACTCCTGGTGTCCTGAACTTCATCCTGATCCAGTCGGGAAATTGACATCAGAAGACTAATTCTGTTTTTCCATCCCCTCCTCCTTATATCTCAATGCCCCTGTTCAGCTTGAAGAAGCTATGACGAGTCATCTACCCAGTTCCCTAAGCTTTGGTGCTGGAGAGGGTTGTTGATAGGTTGTGTTTTTAGAAAATGTAAAATGGTCGTATTTGGAATAGGAAAAAGTAGCCATATTTAATTGTATAGCTATAATCTCATTTAATAAAAAGCCTTATGATTTGTTATTGAGTTAAAGTCACATGTTCTTATGTGGTATAGAATTTTTTTTTGATACAAAATCAATGTTATCTTTGGTAAAAGGGCCTTCTGATAATATTTACCCTGTACTGAAAATGATTTGATTGGTGTATAGACAATTAAAACTGGAAGCATTGTGTGACTAGAATTTGGTCAGGTATTTGAATATTTCTTAAGATACATAGCTTATTTCCAGGTTAGTTCTGAGTTTTGTATCCTATGTTTGTAGTAATTATTGGTAAAAGTTGAGACTTGGGTTATAAACCATGTACATCTTAAATTGGTATGCAAGAAATGAGTAAGAGCTTTTAAATTGAGAATTTGTTGTTACATTAGTGTTCTTATTGACTGAGAAGTGTAGTTAATACAGTTCTGTTGTACATACTTCAAGACCAAAAGATGAAGTTTTCTATATTCACTTAAGAGATTTCTGTAAGAGTTGTCTGTAGGCTTATAAATAATTCATTTATTTCCCTAGTAGACAGGGCTTAGACCCAGTCCTTCTTTTACTGCTATCACAGACAGATCTGAGAAGTTTAGACCTGTGAGTTTAGAGCCAAATTAGCAAATTCATGGCTCTGAGATTATTGTTAGGGTGATTTCAAGATTTTAATTAAAAATAACTGAGAGTAGTTCACAGACAATAATCCAGATTACTTTATATAGACAGTTGATTTTCAAAAACATCAGAAATCCTCAGAATATGGCATTTGATATTATTTATTCATCTGGATAGAGATTTGTCTGTGCCTGAGAGTACCCCTTTCTCAGACTCAAAGAAGAAACTGAGCATCATTAGAGCTGCTCCAGCTGTGGCTCCAACTTTTGCAGCCACTAGGCAAAAGTTGCCTCTTCATCTGCAGACAATACTGTCCAAAAAGGACACACAGGCCTAGGACAGCTTATATCTGCTGAGACAGAGTAGTCAAGTCGTTAATGTTCCTGGTTTTCAGACATTCACAGGCCAGAAGGCTGAAGACTGATGCTCCAATGTTTTGAAGTAAGGACTGTCCAGGGGTCCAGGAGTCTCTAATAACTGGCAATATTTTTGGAGTTGAAAGACTACGAAAGTTAGAAGAGATGCAGGGCAAGCTGTTAAAACAACTAGTGCAGGTAGCTGAGAAAGTGTTTTATAAATGGAGAAAGACAAAGGAAAGTTGCAGAAAGACTATGAAAGGGCATAGTGAAGAGATAGAACATTTAAAAGAAAGTCTTTGAAGATGGAGTCTACTGTGAGAGTCAGAAGGAGTAAGAGGCTAGAGAGCTGAAGAGAGATAAGACAGAAAAGAAGAGAAGCTAGGAAGCTTGAGAGCTAGTAAGATAGTACCTGGCAACAGAAGAGAATTCCTTGCTAAAGACCAGTGTGTGTACTGCAAAGAGAAAGGGTATTGGACAAGAGATTGCCCCAAAAGGCTTTTGGGTGGGTCAGATCCCACAAACCCATCAACATCTGTGTAATAGTTCATACCCTCTAATAAAGTATCTAACTGGGTACCTCCTCTCACCCTTAGACAGCTAGTGGGCCTGTGCTTCAGTTACAACCTATGTAAGTTTAGAGATTCTAAATGACAATCATGACTTTTGTGTTCCGGTCCAGATAGAGCCTAGATTGCTGTACCACCCTTATGAAGATGAACTGAATTACTGGGATCCTGAGGCTAGAGACTTAGAACAGAGTTAAGAGTTCCCCTGACAGTTATGTTGAGACTGGGCTTAAAGACAGAGAGATAGAGAAGCACAGCAAAACTGGTTTGAGAGTTGGTTTAGTAAATCTCCATGGATGACTACTCTGGTGTCTTCCCTTGCTGAAACTCTTTTTGATCCTACTCGTGCTCTAAACTATAGGTTCATGAGTGCTGAACAGATTAGTTACTTTTATTAGAGAGAGAGTAAGTGCTGTTGAGATTTTAATGTTACATCAATAATATTATACTTTGCAAGGCCAGGAAAATCTAGAATATGATGATACTGATATTTAGTCCTATGATTAGAACTATACACTAATAGAAGTGGGGAATGAAGGGTAGAAGAAAAGATCATCTAATAGAAATATATAGTGTATAAGCTTTTACTTAAAGGGCATGGAAAACTTTCTCTGAAACAAGCCAAGAATGTAGGCCGGCTGGTTCCAGAAACCAGTTGACCACAAAGGCAGACATCTAGGTGGTTCCAGGGAGCAGTCAATCACAAAGTGAATGACAATGACAATGATAAAGCCACATTCTTGAGAATAATGAGTATGCAGGATGTTTTCCTCATGACCCTGACTCCTGACTAAATCATGGGTTGGGTCCCTCTGAAATTTTCCACTGTTTTTATGTTTCCTTGGTTACCCCCTCACTCCCCCTCAGTTTGTGTTTTTTTCCTTTAAATAACCCACACTTCTCGTGCTCTGGGTCGAGCTCCTCTGCCCCTGCAAGGGTTACAAGCACATCCCCAGTATACTGCCCCCCACCCCGAATAAACCTCATGCTGTTTGCATCAAGATTGGTCTCTTGTGAGTCTTTGGGTGGCCGTGTTCTCCCGTGACTTGAGAGAGAATCTCCCCTCGCAGGGGTCTTTCAACAACCATGTCTTCATGGGGACAGAGAAGCTGCTGATCTGTTGCCCTGACTGCAGTAGATCTCCTGGGAGGCCTTCAGATTGTTGGGTCTTCAGTGGTGCAGTCAAGCTGTTGTCCAACTGTTCTGAGTGCAGCTGATCCACAACTGCTCTAAGTGTAGTATGTCCTCTACTGCTCTGAATGCAGTAGGTCCTCAATTGCTCTGAGTGCAGTAGGTCCTCAACTGATCTGGTGCACAGCCAGTCCTCTAGGATGGGTTGGGATATTTTGTCTTCACTGGAGTCAACCAATTAAGAATCTGCTCCACCAGAAAAGCCCGGGTGGCAGGAGCACAAAGGAAGGAAGAGGAGTTGTATTCAGGATGACCTAATACAACTTCAGTGTACTCATAACTTTCTGAGACATTTTATCATCCTTTAGTAATCCACTTGAATACGTGTTAAGCATGAACTGTGGTGTTGACAGTGCTGTACTGCAGAACATAGTCTATACATGTTTCCTTTCCTCTACTATGTTGGTAATTTTGTTTGAGTTTCTATGTAGAATAAGTAAATCATTTCCAGTATATATAAATTAATCCCTAATATATGCAAATCATTCCAAATTCACATACAACAATCCTTCCTTTCCATTTCTTCTCTTTGCCAGCCTGAGTGCTATATGTCTGGTCTCAACCAGTTCTGTGTATTAGGTCCTGTGTATGCTAACTCTCACATCTTTCTTTCTTGATTCACTTTCATATTTTCCAGACTGCATCCTTGAGTTGAAGAAAATTTAGTTTGTTCAGTGGTGATTTTTCATTTGCCTGACTTGGATATTAGTTTTCAGCAACTTTATTAGATTATCTTTTCTCTTTTCCAGATATTTTTCCTCCTCCAAGTTCTAAAATTTCTCCACCAAATGCCTGTTTGCTACATTCTATTTAGAGTCAGAATTGATTCTTATTGCATCTACCTGCTTTTGTGAGCTTTGTTTGTGATTATTAATGATTAGTGGTCACTTTATACATCAGAGCAACTCTGACTTCTGGTTGCTTGTCATTTTTCTTATTCTCTTTGATTCATAGTATTGAGAATTTATAACCTCATAGAAGTACTATATTTGTTTGTTCTCTCTCTCCATGAGTCTCTCTCTCTCTTTCTCTGTCTTTCATGTGCATGTGTTTGTATGTGTGTATTTGTGTGTGAGTACGTGAGAATGTGCTTATGTTTGAGCATGTATGTATGCACGTGTGTGTGCACACATATGTCTGTGTTTGTGTGTTTGTGTGTGGCATGTGTGGTGTGTGTTAGGACTGTACAAGGAGGCATGTCAGATCACCCAGAGGCCAGATATTCTTCCTTCATCATTTTCTACAGTTACTTTGAATCAGTGTCTTATACTGACCTGGAAGCTTGTGATTTTGAGCTGACTAGTTAGCAGGCTCCAGGCATTTACCTGTCTCTACCTTGTTATGTTAGGGTACAAGCTCACCCAGCCATGTCTGACTTTTTATGGGAATGCTGAGGACTTTAATGCAGGCCCTTATGTTTGCAGAGCAAGCACTTCCAACTCAAAGAGCCACCTCCTCAGCCTCAGGATTAAATATATATCAGATTCCACAGTTTTCATCTGATGGTGAGGTCAGCTCCTACCTAGACAGCAAGATACTGAACTAAATCCTCCCACCCCCAATAAACTGCCTGAGCCAATCTTCCTCCTACCTAACTATTCAGTTTGTTGCCATTGTGACTTTCCATTTTGACACCTTCCTGCTGAGTTAGCCTTGAGCAGTCCTGTTCACTTGCCTGCAGACTATGTGAGATACTGTATAGCTCCCTATTCTCAGCCCTCAGTAGTAGTAGGTCAGTTTTAGATGATCAGTCCTCTCCTGAGATGGCAGCCTCCCTCAGCCCTGTTAGTAACAAAGTATAGCTCTTCTGCTTTGTCAGCCAGTCTCTAGCTGACACCTGGACTGGAGGCCAGAAAGAACCCTGGGCTTGTCCTGTCAGCAGGACAACAGGACTCTCCAAGACAAATCCTTGCCTTATCTTTTTGATGTTATTTTTCACACTTCAAACATATATATTTTTAAAAATTTATGGTTTAAAAGTAGTTCACTGAGACTTTTAGATATAGGCTAAATTAACATATTGATTTTAATTAATAAAAATTATTTAAATTATGTTTTATTATTTACTTTCATGGGACTCATGAACCCATTATTAGAGTTTATAAATATAAAAAAATCACTATGTGTCATTTATTTAAATTGCTTATTTTTGTGCATTTACTAAATATTGAATTTTTTTATGCTACTGTTTCCTTCCACAAAGTATTCATGTTGGCTTCATTTTGTGCTACTTTCTTTTCTATTCCTTTTCCTTCTCCCTAACTATCCATCTTCCCCAATGAATTAACATGTATTGAGTGTCTGTATTCAATTATCATGATTTTGGATCCAATAAGTAAAATGTTCACTATACATGTAAACTCAGATGCCAGGGGAGAAGTCAGTGCACAGAGCCATGGTGTGAGCTGAGGATTAGGGAATAACCTAGTGGGCATCCATCTGATTTTAGGAGATTATTATTTAGGTAATTTGTGTTGAAAGGGGATCAAGTCCCAGCCTGAGCCATTGACCCCAGGATATTCTGATATCACCAGTGTAGAAAGAGATAGAAGATTCAGTAAGGCAGACTGATAGTGTTGTCCAAACCTTGCGAATATGTTACTTGACTAAAAAAAGAATCCTGAAACTCATTAAAGAGCACATATTAAGTAAAAAAATTGTTTCATGTCAATATTAGATTAAGTGAATTAAATTTGATAATTGGTCATTTGGTATAGCAGATTAGCTTATTAATGATCTAGTCCACCATCAACCCCAGAGGCAATGACGTAAAGAGCATACAAATCACAGTGTAGACAACTCAACTGAAGTTTTCTGGTAAGAAGGATAGCAGTGTGAGGGGGGTGACCAGAGAGTGCTGTTAGGAGACACACTTTACAATAAGCATTGCAGTAGATAGTCAGTCATCTATCCTATGCAAGCTTATTTTAGGATCATTGAGTATAGACTAAGCATTACAAAAGGACACAAGGCATAGTACAAAGAAAAAGATCCATTTTGTGTACACAGAAAGAAGTAAGTGAAATAGGTAACAAATTGGTATTTCTTAGCAGAGTTATTTAACTATTCCATATCTCCTAGAATACATAAATAGAAATAGTAAGCCAAATCATTTGAGAATAAACTGAATTGTCTTGTCTTAATGTTGGCTCTTGTTAGCCATGAGGTGCTAGGGTTGCCAGAGGCCGAGAGTAGCCAGCAATAGCACAGGATGGTACAGTTTTTAATATTTCCCACAACAGGTGGCAAACCAATGTGTTGGCCAAGAATCCACTAGAAATTTCAGATTATTAGCCTGAGAGTTAGAGTTTTATTTTCTAAGTGAGAGAAAGCTGGCCATGGTCCAAGTCATGTGGACTCAAGCATGGGAACCTTGAAAGAAAGGAAGAGGACACTGAGGTCCCTTCCTGTGGAAGGAGACAAGATGGCTACTCTGAGTCAGAAAGCAGGGGAAGGGAAGCTGCCTACATCTTGGGGCTGATATTGATTTAACAATGAATTTATAAAATTTTGATTATTTGCTTTTAGGATAGATTTATATACAGATCTTATCCAAATCACATCAGGAATTTCACCATGGTTCACAACTAGGATAGGGAAAATTAATCACTGATTCCAAGTAGAGGACAGTGACCATTGCCAGCTATGAACAGGTATTAATTAATAGAAGTCTGTGGCTCCAGGTAGAGAGCATAGCACATAGATAATATAACAGGATGGCTGCTCTAGGCAGAGAACTTAACAAGTAAAAACTAAGTGCTTCCTACAGGCAGATATTAGTGAAAGTCTGAAATAATTGCTTTATAGATGGTATAAAGGTACACTTGCTCTAATAAATCTTACAGGATACTAAAATTCTGTCTAATATGGTCTCCATGGGAATTTTGGGTTGATTATCCTTATATTACAGATGAGGAAAAAGGCCTGACAATAGGTTTTTACAATAAGCAAAGGTAGGGAGATTGTAGGAAAACAATTGTTTTAAGGGAGCTTTGAAGTCCTGCGCGATAACTCATATTCTTTGAATGTGAGCTCCACAGGAATTTTGGGTTAATTTTCTGGCATGGCAAAATAGAAAATTCCTAAGAATAGTCACATATAGTATTTTAGTTTACTTTATTTCTTTTAGATTGTTTTGATTTTCAAAATGGTTATGATTTTGAGTTTTGTGGTTATATTATTCCCCAGGAAGAAAGGGAACGATACAAGCTTTCCTGGTTGCTGACTGAAGGATGTGCTGATTTGAGAGAAAGGTTTTGTCTTTGCATTTTTAGAAAAGGTGACTAGTGCCTATACACTTTCCAGAGTTATATGTATCAGACATGACAAAGGAAGACCCCCAGAGGACTAGTTTCCAGAGAATCAAACAATAAGGTTATCTTGATACTAAAATTATGTTTTGAGACTTGTATATTGCAGAATATACAGCCTTGGTGGTTCTCATGATCAGACATGCTGAACTAACCTGCTTAAACTTAACTATTGGATTTTCAGCTGGATCTAGTCAGGGCTCAGGCATCAGAGTCTAAAATAATCGTTGGTGTAGCCTTCTTTAGGTCAACCAATTTGTCATTTACATTCTCAATATCTCTGTCCCAAATGTAAGGACTTTCCTTTAGAAACATTTCTAAAGCTCAAACCATACATTTGCTGTCACACAATGATAGTGAGATACTTCAACAACCGTCTCATCAATGTAAAGGTCATCCAGACAGAAACTAAGCAGAAATAATGGAGCTAACAGATGTTATGATTCAGATGGACCTAGTGCATATATGCAGAATTTTTCACCCAAACACTGAGGAAATATCTTCTTCATGACTTAATTATGTTTCCACTGGTTAGTCTCTCTTTACCTTGAGAACTTGAGAAGTTTCAGCTCAGTGAGTGTACACACCCTACAGATGTTTTAGAGGACTTCACACTTGTTCTGAGTCGTGTGTTTTCCTTCAGAGAATCAGGATTCCCAGGTGCCACGTGAGAGGTTCCTGAGCCCTTGGGCACTCACAGTGAGTCTGTGAAGATGACATAAACTAGGGCTAAGGAGTTGAAAAGCAGATTATACTCCAGGGAACTGAGGGAGTGTTTGGATACTGGTGGGGCTGAATCAGGACAAAACAATGCTTTATAACCTTGATCCACACTGACCAGATAGCCACATGTTTTATTTGTTTGTTGATACTCTATCAGAATCAATTAGCCCAAGATTCTCAACTGAAGAGATAACTGGGTCATATCAATTTTTTATCAATGTTAGTATGAAATTACTCATTGCTTTCTCTCCTTTGATTGTTCCCATTGTATTCCAGGAACAAATTTCTTGTGTATATTTAACTAAATCTGCTTCTTCTGGCTACTATCAAGATGCGGATTTTGTAATTGGAGGACTCTTTTCCCTTAGAGAGACTGCTGGAGATATTGAACATAGATTGGACTTTAAATATACAGTTGATCCACTGGATGTTGTTTATGCGTAAGTGGTTGGCTTCTCTCTTTAAAAAATATTGTTTCAGGATTTAATACATGTATAAAATATATGTTGATCACACTCACCTCTAGTACTTCCTTTCCAATGTCTCCTCTCTTCAACTTCATGGAGTCTCTGTTTTATTGTTTCTTTGTCTTTGTCTATGTCTCTCTTTCTCTGCCTCTCTGTTTCTGTCTCTCTGTCTCTGTCTCTCATTTTTAAATATATCGTGTTCATTTACACATAGTAGTACTGCAGGAATATAAGACATCATCTAGAGTGTAGGCAAGCTACTAGGACAAACCTCCCAAGGAAACTGACTGTCCCTTCCCCAGCAGGCACCAAATGCCCTTAGCTACTCAGCCATGAGTGACTCTCTGTGTGTCTCTCCCCTACTCATGCTGAATACTCTTAAATATGCAAGAAGGTGTTGAAAATACTTTGCAGTAGATAACAGTTTTTCTTTTTTTTTATTTGTATTTTACTGAGAACATTTTATTTTTCCTGTTTAAATTTACTTGACACTATTTTTAAATTACTATGTTTGATCAAGCACTGTGTATTTTCCTGAGGTTTATCCTATTTTTGAAGACCACAAGAAATACTTAATTTTAATGTTTTCTCTTTCCCACATGTTTACGCCTCCATTTTAATATCTCAGACACAAATTGCACAGTAAGAAGTGAAAGTTGGACTTTTGAAAGTATGTGGTGGTGCAAACCTTTAATCCCAGAACTTGAGAAGCAGAGGCGTGTTGACCTCTATGAGTCTGAGTATCACCTAGTCTACATAGTGAGTTTAAATTCAACCTGGGATGAACAAGGGAGACTCTGCCTCAAAAAATTCAAAAATAAAAAACGGGAATTTGATAATAAGTTGTACTATGAATCTTCTTTTTTATGATTATTTTCTCCACATTTTAAATATAAAATATCCTGCTTGATTCTTGGAATATCATGTATATTTTTATATGACCTCGATTGTTATAAATAAAAATTCAGAATTTAAGAGGAAGCATGGGAGAAACTGCATGGAGAAAAGAGAGGGAGGTAACTGATGTAATTATATCTTAATTAAAAATGAAATTTAAAACGAACATAAAAATGTCTTTCCAATTATTCCTCCTAGGGATCTCACTAAACATTACCAGCACATTTTGGCAATGGTTTTTGCTATAGAAAAGATCAATAAGGACCCAAATATTCTATTCAACATGTCCCTGGGATTCTATCTCTTCAATGTTGACTTTATTGAGATGAAGGCCGTGGAAAGTTCTATGGCTTTGCTCTCAGGAGAGAGCCCCCCAATTCCTAACTACAGCTGCCGGCCTGAGAAGACTGACAAGCTGGTTGCTGTGATAGGAGGCATTTCAACAGGAATATCAACTCAGATCTCCCGAGTTCTAAGTCTCTACAACGTCCCGCAGGTACACAAAGCATCCTGATTCTTACGTGAAACACAGTAATATAGGACTAAATGCTAATTAATCCAGTCATTATTTATTGATTAAATATGGGACTGCTTAATAATTTACTATTTTGTTATCATTTTAACTCTGGAATAGTTTAATCAAAAGATGAAATAATGTTTGTAAAATAAATGTAATTTCAAAACTTTTAAAATTGCAAAAAATATAAATAGAATTGATGTCAGCCTGTCAGCCTGTATTCTTACCACTCTAAGAAAATTTCCTTTGTCATTTACCATTGTTAATACTGTCATTCTTTTGTATCCAGGTTTAGAGCTTCACAAGGTATGAGGACTCTAATAATAATTTTACTCAGGTGTCTTCAGTGTTATGACTGTGGATATATTCCTCATTATTTTACCTTGGTTTTAGCTCAGACTGCCATATACAATTTATTTTTACTAAGGATCATGAGTCAGACTTACCCTGCCTGAACATTTGAGCTGTTTGTAATTTTCCCCGGTTGGCAGGGAAGTTTTTACTTTTGTCTTTGTTTAAAATTCTTTCTGTTGATCATTAACAATTTCTTATAAACAATGTTAGAAAGGTAGTATTTATAAATCAATGCATCTTAATTAGTAGTAAACTTGAAAAGGGTTACATAGAATTATATTAGTTTGCAAATAAAGGTGGTCCAGTGCTTTATATTCCCTTCTATTCTCAGTGAAGTAACTTAAATCTTAGATAAAATGAATTAGGCTGCCATGTTGGTTCATTTTTTTTTTAATTTTTATCTATTTGTTTATTTTTTCAGATAGGTTCTCACTATGCTAACTTGCCTGGATTTGCACATACTATGTAGCCTAGGATAGCCTCACAGATTCTCCTGCCTCTGCTTTCCCAGGGATGGGATTAAAGGCATGCACCACCATTCCCAAAGAGATTTTTATTTTATGAGATTTTGTGAGTGTATTTTAGAAAATTGATTATTTTAATTATTTATATTTCAAATATTGTCCCCCTCCCCAGTCTCACTTCCCCAAATCCTCATCCTTTCACCCCTCAACTTTGACTCTAAGAGGGTACTTCCCTAACCACCCACCAAGTCTTTCCTCACCCCTTCAGCATCTCCATCCACAGAACTAAGCATATCCCCTCCCTTTGGTGCCATGTAAGGCAGTCCTCTGCTACATATGTAGCAGGAGCCATGGATCCATTCATGTATACTCTTTGGTTGGTGGTTTAGTTCATGAGAACTCTGAGGGGTCCGGTTAGTTGATATTCTTCCTATGGGGTTGCAATCCCTTTCAGCTCCTCCAGTCTTTCCCCTAACTCTTCTACTGGGGTCCCAGGGCAGGCTTTGTCCAATGACTGGCTGTGAGTATCTGCATCTGTCTTAGTGAGGTGCTGGCAGAGCCTCTCGGAGGGCAGCCATACTAGCTCCTGTCTGCAAGCACTTTGTAGCATTAGCAATAGTGTCAGAGTATGGTGTCTGTGATTGGGATGGATCCCAAGGTGGAGCAGTCTCTGGATGGATTTCCCTTCGGTCTTCGCTCTATTTTTCCCCCATGTTTCCTTTAGACAGGAACAGTTCTGTGTTAAAGATTTTGACATGGGTGAGTGGCTCCTTTCCTAAACTGGCAGTCATGCCTATCTTTTGGAGGTGGTCTCCTCAGGTTCTTTCTTCCCTCTGTTGGTTTTTGTGGCTAATGTCATCCCAACTGGGTCCTCAGAGCTTCTCACATCCCCGGCATCTGAGACTTTCTGGTGGTTCATCTCACCTTCTTTTTCTTTACTGGGGAGTATTCTGAATTTTGCAGGTAATATCCACTCCTTAGTGAGTTTATAGCATGTATATCCACTTGGGTCTGAGTTACCACACTCGGGACAATATTTCCTAGTTTCTTCCATTTGCCTGCAAAATTTGTGAAGCCAATGATTTTAATAGCTGAGTAGTATTCCATTTTCTAAATGTACCATAGTTTCTGTATCTATTCTTCCACTGAGAGACATCAGGGTTCTTTCCAGCTTTTCTGGAAAATAGCTTTTTTTGTCTGTTATAAATAAGGGTGCAATGGTCATAATGGAGCACATGTTCTTGCTATAGGTTGGAGAATCTTTTGGATATATGCCCAGTATAGCTGCATCTTCAGGAATTTTATTTTTCTCTTAAATAAGTTACTACAAAAACTCAAGAAGAAGGAAGACCAAAAGGTGGACATTTCATTCCTTCTTAAAAGGGGGAACCAAATACCCACGGAAGGAGTTCCAGAGATTAACTATGGAGCAGAGACTGAAGGAAGGGCAAGCCAGCCTAAATAGCTATCTCCTGTGAGGCTCTGACAGTACCTGACTAATACAGATGCAGAGGCTCACAGCCATCCATTGAACTGAGTACAGGGTCCCCAGTGAAGGAGTTAGAGAAAGGACCTATGGAGCTGAGGGGTTTGCAGCCCCTTAGGGCGAACAACAATATGAACTAACTAGCACCCTCAGAGCTTCAGGGTCTCAACCACCAACCACGATTTCTTACCACAACCCCCCTACCCTTTGCCTCTGAGAGGGTGCTTCACCTCCACCAACCCTCACAACATACCCCAGCATCCCCCTTTCCTGTGCCATCCAGTCTCTACAGGATTAGATACTACATCTCCCTCAGAGGAAAGGTAAGGCAGTTCTCTGCTACATATGTGCTAGGGGCCACAGGCTAGCCCGTGTATGCTCTTTGGTTGGTGTCTTAGTCTCTGGGAGCTCCTAGGGATCCTGATTAGCTGATATTATTGGTATTCCTATGGGTTTGCAATCTCCTTTAGCTCTTTCAGTCCTTTGCCTAACTCTTCCATAGGGTTTCCCAACCTTAGTCCAAAGAGTGGCTGTAAGTATCTGCATCTGTCTCAGCTGCAGATAGAGCTTCTCAGAGGAATACCATGCTGGATTCCCGTCTGGAAACACAACATGGTATTGCTAATTGGTGGTGCCCAACCATGGGATGGATTCCAAGTTGGGGCAATCACTGGATAACCTTTCCTTTACACTCTGTTATACTTTTGTCCCTGTATTTCTTTTAGGCAAGAACAATTCTGGGTCAAAAAATTTGTGGGTAGTTAAATGACCTCATCCCTCCACTAGGTACCCTGTCTTTTTGGCTAATTTTAATTAAAAGTAAATTTTTTTTTTTTACTTTTTGGTTTATATTCACTTATCAGTGAGTACATATCTTTTGGGTACGTCCTCTTCGGTCTGGGTTAGCTCTGTCAGGGTAATGTTTTCTAGTTTCATCCATTTGACTGCAAAATTCATGATGTTCTCATTTTTAATAGCTGAAATTCAAATTTTGCTCCTAAACCTGTGGCCAGCAGGCTCTGTGTGGTCACTGATATTTATGCACATGGCCAAACACAACAAGGTGAACGTGCTCATAATGTCCTGAGACATTTGTATCATTTCTTTTAGTAATCTACTTCCACAGTTCTTACGCATGAGCAGTGCTTTAGTGTACACCATATTCTATTCATGTTTCCTTTCCTTTACCATGTTAGCAATTTTGTTTGAGTTTTTCTTTGTAGAATAAATAAACCATCTCTAGTCCATGTAAATGAATCACATGTAAATGAATATATGCAAATCATCCCAACTTTACATATGACAAATAATCATTTCTTTTCATTTCTTCTCTTTGCCAGCCTGAGTGCTGTATATCTGTTCTCAACCACTTCTCTGTGTTAGGTCCTCTGTTTGCTACATCTCACATCTTTCTTGATTCACTTTCACACTTTCCAGAGTGCATCCTTGAGTTGAAGAAGATTTACAAAGTTGTCCAGTGGTGGTTTTGCAATTGACTGATTTGGGTTCTAATTCTCATTAAGTTTATTTGGATTTTTTTTTCAGATTTTTCTTCCACATTTTAAAAATATATCCAGCAAATGCCTGTTTGTTGAGTTCTATTTAGATCAGAATTGATTCTCTTATTGCATCTATCTGCTTATGAAAGTTCTGCTTTATTTTATTTTATTTTATTTTATTTTATTTTATTTTGATTATTGGTCACTCTACATATACAACAGATCATCAACTCTGGCATCTGCTTTCATGTCATTTTTCCTTATTCTCTTTTGTTTCTAGTCCTAAGGAATTATGGCCTCATTGAGGTATCATAGTTGTTTGTTCTTTTTCTCTTTGAGTCTGTCTCTGTCTCTCAGTGGGTATGTATGTATATGTATGTGTACGCACGCGTGTGTGTGTGTGTGTGTGTGTGTGCGTGTGTGTGCATGAATGTGTGCTTGTGTTTGAGCATGTGTGTATGCATGCACCTGTGTGTGCACTCGTATGTGTGTGTTTGTGTGGTATGTGTGTCACATGTGGTGTGTGTCAGGACCGTGCAGGTAGGCATGTCAGAACACCTGGAAGACAGACAGTCTTCCTTCATCACTTTCTATATTGCTGCCTTGAATCAGCATCTTTCACTTAACCAGAAGCTTGAGATTTTGAGCTGACTAGTCAACAGGCTCCAGGCATTTACCTGTCTCTACCCTGCTATGTTAGGGTACAAGTTCACACAGCCATGTCTGACTTGTTATGGGAATGCTGAGGACTCTAATGCAGGCCCTCATGCTTGCAGAGCAAGCACTTCCAACCCACAGAGCCACCTCCTCAGCCTCAGGATTAAATACCAGATTCCATAGTTATCATCTGATGCTGAGGTCAGCTCCTACCTAGACAGCAAGATAGTAAACTTAAATCCCCCCGCCCCCAATATACTGCCTGAGCCAAGCTTCTGCCTACCTACCCATTCAGTTTGTTGCCATTGTGACCTTCCATTTGACACCTTCCTGCTGAGTCAGCCTCAAGCAGGCCTGTTCACTTGCCTGCAGACTATGTGAGGTGCTGTTAATCCCCATTCTCAACCCCTGCCCCCCAACAGTAGGTTAGTGTTAGATGATCAATTTTTTCCTGAGAGGACAGCCTTCAACAGCCCTCTGAATCATAGGGAGTGAGAAAATATAGCTCTTCTGCTTTGTCAGCCAATGTCCAGCTGACACCTGTATTTGAGGCCAGAACGAACCCTGAGCTTGTCCTGTCTACAGGACACCAGGTCTCTCCACCACAGACCCTTGCCTTGTCTTTTGGATGACATTTGTCACACTTCAAATATATATTTTTTTAATTTATGGTTTAAAAGCAGTTCATTCAGAGCCAGGCGGTGGTGGCACACATCTTTAATCCCAGAAGTTGGGAGGCAGAGGCAGGCGGATTTCTGAATTCGAGGCCTGCCTGGTCTACAGAGTGAGTTCCAGGACAGCCAGAGCTATACAGAGAAACCCAGTCTCGAAAAACAAAACAAAACATAAAAGTAGTTCATTCAGATTTTTAGGTACATGTTGAATAAACATATTGATTTTAATTGATAAAACATTATTTAAATTATGTTGTATTAATTAGTTTCATCGGACTCATGAACCCATTATCAGAATTTATTGATATAAAACATTGAATAATTATTTATCATCTTTTAAATTACTCACTTTTTTGCATTTACTAAATATTGAATTTTTTTTGCTACTGTTCTTTCCTCAAAGTATTCATGATTACTTCATTTTGTGATTTCTTCTTTCCCATTTCTTTTCCTTCTTCCTAAGTACTCCCCTCTCCCAATCAATTAACATATATTGAGTGTCTATATTCAATTTTTATGATTTTGGATCCAATAAGTGAAATGTTCACTAGACTTCTAAACTCAGATGACTGGGGAGATATGCATAGAGCCATGGTGTGAACTGTGCATTAGGGCAGGGCATCTGATTTTAAGATCTTATTATTTAGGGAACTTGTGTTGAAAGGAGATCAAGTCCAATCTGAGCCATGGGACACCAAGGTATTCTGATACCACCAGTGTAGAGAGAGATAGAATATTAAGTCAGCAGACTGATAGTGTTGGCTAAACTTTGGAAATATGTTCCTGGACTAAAGAAAGAATCCTGTAACTCATTAAAGTGCATAAATTAAGGAGAAGAATTGTTTCAGCCAATATTAGATTAAGTGAATTGAATTTGATAATTGGTCATTTGATATAGCAGATTAGGTAATTAATGATCTAGTCCATACTCCACAGCAAAGGAGATGCCCTAAAGTGCATAGAAATCACAGTGTAGACAACTCAATTGAAGTTTTCTGCTAAGAAGGATAGCAATGTGATGGGAGTGACCAGAGGATCCTGTTAAGAGAGAGACTTTAAAATAACCATTGGGCTAGGTAGTCAGCCATCTATCCTATGCAAACTTATTTTAGGATCATTGAGTACAGATTAAACATTACAGAAGGACACAAGACATAGTAATTTCTAGCAAAATATAGAATTCACTAGTGGATTTTACAAGGCTTCATAGATTCTTCTTTATTGGTTAATTAGTTATGGATTTTTGACTTCAACTAAAAGGCCTTTATTGTTAATGTTTCTCCACTTCCATTATCAAGAAGATGAAAGTTTTGGTGTGGAAGTGACAGATTTACAAATGTTCTTGTTTGACTGGTATTACCTGAACTGAGATCAGGAGATAGACACTCTGTGGCCCTGTTTTGCATTTTCCATAAAAGTACAAAGATACATTTCCTATCCACAGTGAGAAGTAAGTGACATAGGTAACAGATTGGTATTTCTTAGAAAAGTTGTTTAACTATTCCATATCTCCTAGAATACATAGACAAGAAAATGTAAACCAAATCATTTGAGAATAAACTGAATTGTTTTGTCTTAAGTAATAACTTTCCTTCTGTTTAGATCAGCTATGCTCCTTTTGACCAGAGTCTTGGGACCAGAGTCCAGCTCCAGTCTCCTTACCAGTTTCCTGTTCACACCACAGCTCTGTATCAGGGAATTATTCAACTGCTGCTATACTTCACTTGGGTCTGGGTTGGCCTGGTGGTCCCAGATGATATGAGGGGAGAACTCTTCCTTAGGGATATAACAGAGAAGATGACAAACCATGGACTTTGTGTTGCACTTGCAGAAAAGATTCCAGAATTTTCTGCTACAGATACAGTAAACCCGAGCCATTTTATGGAAAAAGTCACAATGACACGTGTTATTGTTGCATTTGGTGACACTCATGATTTTATGATAATTGTCTATCTCATCATTTTCTATGCTCCTTTTGGTAATGTCTGGATCACAACTTCTGATTGGGATATTACCATATTACCCATTGAACAAAATCTCATTTATACATACTTTGGTGGAGGATTATCATTTTCATTTCACATGGATGAAATTCTGGGATTCAAGGATTTTCTCAGAAGTGTTCAACCTAGAAAATACCCTCATGATATCTTTATCCAGGATGTGTGGTCGATCTTATTTGAATGTCCATATTTTGATCAGCACGGAAACAGGGAACTAAGTCAATGTGAGCCAAATGGCAGCCTGAGCACACGACCTCTGCATCTTTGGGATATGAAAACCTCACCCTCCAGCTACAAAGTCCATGCTGCTGTGTATGCCATTGCTCAGGCAGTCCATGAGGAGCTGTCACTCAGAGTAGAAGTACACTCATTCGATAAAAGTGTTCTCTGGGCTCCTCTCCCATGGAAGGTAACAACAGCTGTTTTTATGTTTTCCTGGAATATTGGGCCCTGGCTTGTAAGCTTTCCGTTTTGATTTATGATCTGTCATAATTAGTGTTAGAAAAATATTTCTTATGCTAGCATAGTTCTTTATGCCAATATCTCCTTCTCAAAGATTTATGTTTATTTCAATAGTGTAAAGAAATAGAGTTAGAAAAATAAACAACATAGTAGGGTTTAAAGTTGAATTAATATTTCTATTAGAAAACAATATGTTTATGATGCTTAAGCAATGGATTTTCTAGTATAAGCATATTCAGACAAAATATTTATGCCATTTTATTGTCACATCTTTCTTATTACTGCTTATAGAAGAACACATAGCTTCCATAAGGCTCCACAATGTCATCCATGACTGTTCTCTAGCCTCTGGGAGGCTGAGGCAGAAGGATCATGAGTTTGAAGCCAGCCTGGGCTATACCCACTCCCATCAGTTGTGAGATGAAATCTCTCTGATGAGAACTGGACTAGGCACTGCTCTATGACTATAGCAGAATATTTTCAGGAATCTGTTCTTTGAGTCTTTGTTCTTGTTGTGGTCTATTGTACTTGGTTCTACATTAGTACTCTGAGCCTCCCAGCTTCAGGTTCCTGGCCATCCATGCAGTGTCTTTCATGGGTTGCCTCTCATGGCTTAAACTCAAGTTAGACCAGTCATTGGTTGGTCACTCCCACAAATTCTGAGCCACCATTGCGCCAGCACATCTTGCAATCAGGGCAGAATATGGGTCCAAGGCTTTGTGAATGGGTTGGTGTCCCAGGTGCACCATTGGAAGCCTTGCCTGGTTACAGAGGATGGTCAGATCCATATCCTTCATTACTAAGTCCTGACTAAGGTCACCCTCAAAAGTTCCAGGAAGTTCCACTCCACTAGCTTTTGATATTGACTCTAAATGCCCCTCTCTCTGTCTCTATCCATTCCCTCTCTCCCATACCTCCTTTCCCAACCATTTTTCTTGTCTCCATTTCCACCTACCCTCTAGTCTACCCACCAATTCTATTCTCTTTCTATTCCCAGGGAGATCCACGTGAGCCATCCAACCCCCAACCCTAGATGCCTCTTGTTACTCAGCCTCTCTGGAGTAGTACTCCATTGTGAAAATATACCACATTTTCTTTATCTATTCTTTTGTTGAGAAACATCTAGGTAGCTTCCAGTGTCTGGCATTTTAAATAAAGCCACTGTGACCTAATTGTTCAAGTGTCCCTGTGGTAAGATGTAGTGTCCTTTGGGTATATGCTCAAGAGTGGCATAGGTGGGTTTTGAGGTAAATCAATTCTCTGAGGACCCATCATCTTGATTTCTATAGTGGCTGTACAGGTTTGAACTCCCTCCATCGTTGCAGGAGTGTTCCCCTTTCTCCAGCCCCTCACCATCATGAGTTGTCACTTGTGTCACTGAACTTAGCCATTCTTACATGTGAAGCATAGAAGTTCAAAGTCAATTTGTTTTGCATTTCCATAATGGATAAAGATGTTGAATATTACTGTTAAATGTTTCTCACCCCGTTGAGATTCCTCTATTGAAAATTCTCTCTTTAGCTCCGTACCTAATTTTAAAAATTAGATTGGTGGTTTGTGGGTGCCAAAATTTCTTCAATTCTTTATACAGTTTGGATATTAATTTTCTGCCAGATATAGTTATTAAAAATCCTTTCCCATTCAGGAGACTATCATCATGTCTTATTGAAGACGTCCTTTGCCTTGTAGAGACGTTTTGGTTTTATAAGGTTCCATTTATTCATTGCTCTTTTAGAGTTCTGTTTAGGAACTTGTCTCCTGTGCTAGTATGTGGAGAGTTAAAATAATTAAATAAAATTTGGCAGCATGTTCCATACTCTAGTCCTCAAAGTTCTGACTTCTCAAATGAAAGACACACCCAGTCTTTATATTTTAATGTCTTCAATAGTTCAATGGTTGGGCCATTTCATAACCTCCATTTGGCTCATCCACCCCCCTCTAATAATCCTGAATTATCATTTATTACATTTTGTATTTTACCTTGGCTGTGTTGGACTCAGTTGGGCTACCCTCTTGGGCTGCATTCCTCCTGGCTCTGACATGGCACTGTGTCTCCCTAACATGTACCAATGCAGGTGTGGCATCTCTTCCTCCCCACCTTTCTTGGCATGGTGGATCTCTTTTTCCTTCTCCTTTCTCCTTGTTCCTAGCCAGGGAATCTAAAAGTCTCAACTCTGCTCTGGTCAACCATTGGCTGTCAACATCTTCATTTACTGATCAGAACCAACTGGGGGCAGGTTTACAGAAGCTATTTGTAGGTAAATGTTCTTCTGTAAATAGTTTTTTTGGGGTACATAATTAGCATTTGAAATTCAGGCCATTATAAATATGTTTAAGGCTATTCTGTACTTTTTTTTTCATCAAGGCAAGGTTCACAAAAGCTATGTGGAAATATATATTCACATGTAAACCGTTTTTTTGGGAAAATAATTAGCATTCATAATACAAGCAGTTATAAGTGTGTTCAAGGCTGTTCCCTATTTTTCTTCCATCAAGTTCAGTGTTCCATCAAGTCTGTTTCAATGCTCTGATTGTCAGTTGGCCTTGAGATTTTGTACAGGGCTAATATGGATCTATTAGCATTCTTCCACATGAAGACATTCAGTTAGACCAGCACCATTTTTGAAGATGCTTTCTTTTTCCATAGTGTATTTCTGGCTTCTTTATAAAAAATAAGCTGCGCATAGGTGTGTCTGGATTTATGTCTGGGTCTACAATTCTATCCCATTGCTTAACATGTATGTTTTTAGAACAATATTTTGTGGCTTTTACTACTGTAGCACTGTGGTATACTTTAAAATTAGGGATGGTGGTACCTCTGGAAGTTCTTTTACAGTTAATTCTACTGATCCATGACCGTGGGAGATCTTTCCACCTTCTGATATCTTCTCTTTTTTCTTCAAAGACTTAAAATTTTTTTTCATACAAGTCTTTTGCTTCCTTGATTTGTCTACCCCAAAATACTTTACATTTTTGGGGGGGCCTGTTGTGAAGGGTGTTGTTTCTCTGTTTTTTTTCCCTCAGTCTGTTTGTCATTTGTATATAGGAAGGGTACTAATTTTTTTTTGAGTTAATATGGTATCCAAACACATGACTAAAAGTGTTCTTTAGCCGTAGGAATTCCCTGGTAGAATTTTGGGGGTTGCCTATGCATACTATCATATCATCTGTAAATAATGATATCTTAAATTTTTATATTCTTATTTGTATCCTTTGATCTCCTTCAGATATCTTTCTAGTGCAATGTCCAATTTGTTAATAGCATCTCTCAGCTCCAGTATTTGTTGAGTTCTTGTCTGGATGACTCATCCATTGGTGTGGGTGGGGTATTAGAATCTCCCAATATCACTATGTGAGATTGGTGTGTGCTTTGAGACTTAGTTGTGTTTCTTTAACAGACTTGGATACTCTTGTGTTTGCAACACAGATGTTAAGAATTGAGACATCATCTTGGTGGATTTTTCCTTTTATGAATACGAATGCTCTTTCCCATTTCTTTTGATTAATTTTCATTTGGAGGGTATTTTGTTAGATGTGAGGATATCTACTCTTCTTTGATTTTTAGGTCCCTCTGCTTGGAAAACCTTCCCCAACCCTGTACTCTGAGGTAATGACTGTCTTTGATATCAAGATGTGTTTTGTATATGCTTTGGATGGTTGGATGCTGTTTTCAGATCGGTTCTGTTAGCCTGTGTCTCTTTACTGAGGAACTAGGCTTATTGATATTGAGAGATATCAATGACAGTTTTTTTAATTGGGTGCTGGAAGTGGTGGTATGCATGAGTGCATGTGTTTGTGTGTATGAGGGAGTGTGTGTGTGTTCACTTCCCTTTTTTGGTTTTGCTACTGTGAGATTATTTATTTCCTGTGTTTTAATGGGTATAGTTCACCTTCTAGGATTGGAGGTTTTATTTTAGTACCATTTTTTTTTGCTGGATTTGTGGATAGATATTATTTAAATTTGAATTTATCATGGTACATCTTGTTTCCTCCATCTATTGTGATTGAAAGTTTTGCTGGGCATAGTGATCTGGGCACCTGTGTTATCTTAGGGTCTGCAGTGCAATTGCCCAGGTCTTTCTGACTTTTAGTCTCCACTGAGAAATTTGAGTAATTTGAATAGATCTATCTTCATATATTGGGGCTGGTCTGGCATTTCTAATAAGATAGCCTTGTGAGTGCAATAGGTGACTCTTAAAACCCCAGCCACCAAACTATATGCTTCTGTGAAAACAAATGTGTTTATGAAGGTAGACTTGAAGCTGCCCAGGGTTTTAATAGTCCAGTTCTACTGTAGCAACATAGCAGAAAGAAAGAGGCTGCAGGATGGTGGCTAACACAATAAATGCATGGGAAAGTGCCCCTCTGGAATAGTCACTGTCTGAATGAAGCAATGTTCACACTCAGCAAACTTTGGGAGGCAGTGGAGGAGGATTTCTGGAAGGAAAGGGGTGCATGGAAAGGTTTGATTTCCTTGTCTGGAGATCGAAGAGGGGCCAGGCAAGTCAGGCTAGTCATAGAGTTCAATAAATATGCAGGATCCATTATTGCCCCTTAGTGTTGAGAGAGAAGCCCTAACAATGTTGGTAACTTGCATAAAATGGAAGTTTAACCTACAAGTCACCACACTATTACTAAAAGCTGCAGTGCTGTACAAGAATGTGAAGGGAGATGCTTTCTCTGAGCAGTCCCTGATGTGATTCTTGACAAAGTCCAAGTGTTCAGGACATTTAGACCTGTCTACTTTGGCTTGGTTTGGGTGATTCTTAACTTTATTAGTCTAGTGATGGCCAAAAGTACTTCACTTAAGGTTCACTAATTAGTTACAAAACTGAACAGCCTGAATTTTTGTTTGTTTGTTTGTTTTGTTTGTTTTTTTTGTTTTTGTTTTTTCAAGACAGGGTTTCTCTGTGTATCCCTGGCTGTCCTGGAATTCATCTGTAGACCAGGCTGGCCTCGAACTCAGAAATCCACCTGCCTCTGCCTCCCAAGTGCTGGGATTAAAGGCATGTGCCACCACTGCCCAGCTCATGCCTGTCTTCAAACATAATAATTGTATATTGCAAAATAATACATCACTACTAGTATTTTCTTAAATTAACATAAATATATAAAGTCTTTTTGTTTGTTTGTTTTGTATTTAGTAGAGCTTAAAATCTTGGCTCTTACTGTGGTACAAGGCCAAAATAAGAACAAGTTTTAGACATTGAATTTCACTGTAATAAGGCTGTACTTCAATGACCCTCACATCACTTAATAATTTTAATTTAATTTAATTATTATTTATTATTTAATTTTATCACTAAAGGATTTTACCTCCATTGTAGGTAAGCTGAGAGTTGAAAGTTCTGTAGTGCCAAGGAATGAAATGTAGGCACAATTTTTGGATACATACTCCCTGCTATGGTCAAAGCTACTTGACTTGAGTGAGTGACTTTATTCTTAGCCCACAGAGAACAGGATACATTCGTTTAAGAAATGGTATGTATGTGTGTTAAGATGGTCTATCCATAAAGTCATTCACCAACTGTTTCAATGAACAATAGTTCTGCTTGGAGAGTGGCACAGACATTAGGTGAGGTAAGAATCTAGTTCATTGGCTGTGATAATTTGGAAAAGCATTCATCTCTGAGAAAGAGTAACTTACAAAGTCCTCTTCTTCAAACTTGATACAATAGTTATAAACGTCAAGCAAAGCATTCAGTTTCACTCTTTGTTGTTCTCTTACAAGCCACCACCCAAGTTAATTGTATATGTTTCTTTTGACTGTATAAATACTTTTGAAATATGTAAGCTGTTCTGAAAACCATAAGATAGTATAAAAACATGAAATAAAAATACTACTAATAGAGATGCTGAGATAGGAGAAGCATGATTTCAAGACCATTATGTGGTACACAGCAAGACACTGTCATGTACAAAGAAGCAGAAAGTATATATGGATTGTACAATATTGGACCTATTTCTCCAATTACCAAATTAGAGAGACCATTGGATGACAGTCAACAAATTTCTAATTCCTCATATTTTTGGATTTCATCAATTAGGATATATTGGTAATACTAATTTTTATGTTAAGATATTAAGAAAAAGTAGTTGTCACTTCCTGTTGTTTTTCTTGTAAGAGGTGGAATTAGGTTTTTGTGGATTTGTTGAAAGATTACTTTCTTACTTCTTCTAGGGTGTAGTTTTGCTCCTTATGTTGGTGTTTTCCATCTATTATCCTTTGTAGGGCTAGATTTATGGAAAGATATTGTGTAAATTTTGTTTTGTCATGGAATATCTTGTTTTTTCATCTATGGTAATTGAGAGTTTTGCTGGGTATAGTAGCCTGGGCTGGCATTTGTGTTCTTGTAGGGTCTGTATGACATCTGCCCAGGATCTTCTAGCTTTCATAGACTCTGTTGAGAAGTCTGGTGTAATTCTGATAGGTCTGCCTTTATATGTTACTTGACCTTTTTCCCTTACTATTTTTAAAATTCTTTCTTTGTTTATTGCATTTGGTGTTTTGATTATTATGTGACGGGAGGAATTTCTTTTGTGGTCCAGTCTATTTGGAGTTCTGTAGGCTTCTTGTGTGTTCATAGGCATCTCTTTCTTTAGGTTGGGGAAGTTTTCTTCTATAATTTTGTTGAAGATATTTACTAGCCCATTATATTGACAGTCTTCACTCTCTTGTATACCTATTATCCTTAGGTTTGTTCTTCTCACTGCATCCTGGATTTCCTGGATGTTCTGGGTTAGGAGCATTTTGCTTTTTGCATTTTCTTTGTTGTGTCAATGTTTTCTAAGGTGTCTTCTGCCCCTGAGATTCTCTCTTCTATCTCTTGTATTCTGTTGGTGATGCTTGCATCTATGACTCCTGATTTCCTTCCTAGGTTTTGTATCTCCAGAGTTGTCTCTCTTTCTGATTTCTTTATTGTTTCTATTTCCATTTTTAGGTTCTGGATAGTTTTGCTCATTTCCTTTACCTGTTTGATTGTGTTTTCCTGTAGTTCTTTAAGGGATTTTTGTGTGTTTTGAGCTTTAGTAAAGTTTCTTTTATGAATGTGGATGCTTTTGCATATGGGGAATAAATGTTCAGAATTGTGACTTTCTCATGGTTAATTTTCCCCTTGATGAATATGAAGTGTCCTTCTTCATCATGCTTGATAACTTTTGGTTGAAAGTCTATTTTATTGGATATTAGGATGGCAACTTCTGCTTGTTCCCTGGGATCATTTGCTTGGAAGACCTTTTTCTATCCTTTTACTCTGAGATAGTGTATGGTTGTTATTGAGGTGTGTTTCTTGAATGAAACAATATGATGGATGTTGTTTGTACATCCAGTCTGTTAGCTTATGTCTTTCTATAGGTGAGTTGAGTCCATTAATATTCAGAGATATTAGAGAGAAATGACTGTTGGTTCCTGATATGTTTGGTTTTATAGGTGGCTTTATGTGCTTGTGGTTCTCTCATTTTGGGTTTGTTATAAGATGTTTAATATCTTATCCTTTCTTTGGTCCAGATACTTGCTTTCAAGTTTTCCTTCTAGGATCCTCTGTAGGGCTGGATTGGTATATTGATACTGATGGAATTTTATTTTGTCCTAGAATATTTTGGACTCTACATCTATGTTGACTGAGAGTTTTGCTGGGTATAGTTGCCTGGGCTGTCATTTGTGTTCTCTTAGAGTCTACGTTATCTCTGACCAGGCTCTTCTGGCTTTCATACTCTCTGTTGAGAAGTCTGGTGTAATTCTGATAGGTCTACCTTCATATGTTACTTTGCCCTTTTCTTTTCTTTCTTTCTTTCTTTTTTTTTATGTTGCCCTTTTCTCTTGCAGTCTTTTATATTCTTTCTTTGTTCTGTGTGTTTAGTGTTTTGATTATTATGTGAAGAGAGGATTTTCTTTTCTGGTCCTGTTTATTTTGTGTTCTATAGGTTTCTTGTATCTTTATGGCCATCTCTTTCTTTAGGTTGGGGAAGTTTTCTTCTATGATTTTGTTGAAGATGTTTTTAGATCTTTTGAGTTGGGAATCTTTGTTCTCCTCTATTTTGATTATTCTCAGATTTGGTCTTTTCATTGTATCTTGAATTTCTTGGATGCTTTGGGTTATGAGGTTTTTATGTTTTGAATTTTCTTTGACAGTTGTTCAATCTCTTCTATGGTATCTTGTACACCTGAGATTCTCTCTTCTATCTCTTGTACTCTGTTGGTGACACTTACATCTATAATTCTCTTTCCTAGGTTTTCCATTTCCAAGTTTGCCTCCATTATGTTTTCTTTATTGTTTGTACTTCCATTTTTAGGTCTTGGATCGCTTTATTCAATTCCTTCAACTGTCTGTGTTTTCCTCTATTTCTTTCAGTGAGGTATTGATATCTGTTTAGCCGCAAGAAGCTATGCAAACAGGGTCTCTGGAAGAGAGGCAGGGGCCTGGAAAAATAAGGGAATTGGACAGCGATAGAAAAAATGAGGGAGTCATGTTCCTGATCAAGGTCTAATGTGTATTTTGAATCTGAGAATTAAATAGGCAGGGAAAATCCAGTAAGCCAGGACTTTATGGCCAAATTATCATCTCGTTGTTTGTCCAGGATGCAGGTGAAGCAGCTCAGCAGGGTGTAGGTCCTAGCAGAAAGTTCGAGACAGGCAGAACAAAAGGGCTTTGTTTATCTCACCCTAGCTGGGTCAGCTGCTTTGTGGCAAGGGCAAGGTCTGCATCAGCTGGCTTTTGGCTGGGGGAGGTTACAGTTCCTCCTTATTTATTTATTAAAAATTAGCTGGACTGGGGCATAAGATATATTTATGCACCATAGTCCTGCCTGGGAATTATAGTGGCTGGCGGCCCCTCCTGTCTTAGGTCTAGACCTACTGGTCTCTCTTTTACCCATATCACAGATCATGTGCAGCTTGTTTGTGTTTATTTGCAGAAATAGGACCTCTTGGTGTTTATTATTAATAAACATGGCCTCTTGGCACATGACTCTGTCTTAGGTTGATAAGAGCCATAGATCCATTGACCTGTCTTTGGTTGCAGGCCCTCATAGTACACTTTTTTCCCCACACAGATCAAAGCCACAATATGCACTTAATGCTGTTTCATTATCACGATGAATAACTGCCACATAGATGCCTCTCTGAAGTCGAGCCTGGAGTTGAGCCTACATGTCTGTAACAAACCTGCTTGAGATACAAGGTCAAAAGTTTAAAAGCAACAAGCTTAACATTATCTGTGAGGATGTTCCATGCACTCAATTCAGTTGCAAAATAGCAATGCTCAGACTCAAGGTCTGGCCTCCAGGTGTGGTGGGAAGTGGCTCTGAGAATCACAAAGGAACTGTTAACTCTCAGGAAATACTGGAGGCTATTTTGCTGGCTAAAAAAAAATTTAGTCATAATTTTAGATGAAAATATGTTTACTAAAAAGACTCTGCATGTGCATCCACCTGATGAACTAATCTTTCAGGTAGCCATCATGCTCCATCTTCTGTTTGTGAGAAGACACAAACAGAGCCTCTTCACCATATTAAAATGGGCTCAGAACCATTCCATGTGTTAGTAAGTGAATCTAACCATTTCACCATGGCATAAGAACTGGAAGTGTATGGATGCCAGTAGCAATCCGAGGCAGACTGGCCTTTAGCATCAGTCTGCAAAAAAATTTAAGACAAATAAGACAAAAGTGAGGTGTGCTTTGGAGGTAACATTGGAGTGGAAGGTATGACTCCCCCTCCTTTTAATATTAAAAATCAAAATTTCAAAGTGTGAAGTACACGTTGAGCAATTTATTGTCTCTGAGAATTATAAGTTATCTCAGTAATATGGGTAACATTAAATTGTTGACAAACATTATAAATGCTTGATTGTAATAGTCAGCTCCATAATCTGTTTTACTCTTATTAGGAACCTTAAGTATAGAAATATAATACAGGCAATAACCATTTACAATTTTTGTTGCTTTTTAAGGAAATTGCAACTAGAAAGCCTGAAAAGGTATTAATAGTCATATATGTATATTTTATTTTTAATTTTTAAATCAGAATTATATTTTAAAAATGCCAAATTATCATAAGCAATTGTAAGCTCTGATATATACATACACACATATATCAATATACAAATTAAGGCTTAATTTTAGCACCTGATAAATAGTGACTACAACACATAGTTCGATTATTTGTGCTGAAGTAGGGGGAAAAGTCATGAGACTAGATGTATACCTAAATTTATAGGAAATATAAAAGCATGCATTTAAGCAAATCTTAACAATTGTCTTTCAGACAATTATCATTTTTGCTTAAAATATTTTTACTATGTAATAGGTCAAATATTAATATTTCACAATAACCAATTTAATTGCTGTTTGAAGCAAGAACTAGACATCTCATCAGGTTTTAAAGAGATTTTTTTCTAAAATACTTTCATGATATTATCAAATATTTCTTCATTAATATCACAATAACTTCATAATAGGATGTTAAAACTTTACTTTGAGTATGAGAAAAGATGAATCTATATTAATGTTCTCTTTTTTCAAAGAGTTCCTGTGGGTATATTGAGTAACAAAACCCAAACATTTGATTGCAATTGATTACAATTGATAGCAATTGTTTACAGAAGCTTCTTTTACTTTCTGCAAAAAGTTCTTTGTCTCTCGGGGCCTAAGTCCTGTGGTAAGCTTAAGGGAAGGGCTTAGTCAAAAGTAATTTGAAATAAGCATCTCATCTTTCTTGATATAACTTTCTTGATATAACTGAAGCCCAAATATTGAAAAAGGTATTGCCTCTAAAACTACTCGTTTTTAAAGCTCATGGTAAGAGAACAAAGGTAGTAAAATTTCCTATAGAGGGATTAGATAATAAGTAATGTACACTGAAAAATTCAAAGTCCTAGCTTCTTTTACTGAAGCAGAGACAAAAAAAATTATACATGATGTAAGGCTATTAGGCATTTTTAAAGATTTATTATTTATTTATTCATTATTATATCTAAGTACACTATAGCTGTCTTCATATGCACCAGAAGAAGGCATCAGATCTCATTACGGATGGTTATGAGCGGCCATGTGGTTGCTGGGATTTGACCTTAGGACCTTCAGAAGAGCAGTCAGTGCTCTTACCCGCTGAACCATCTTGCCAGCCCCTATTAGGCATTTTTAAAGGCAAAATTTTCTAATGATTACAAACTCACTAGAAGCAAAATCATTAAAATTGCCCGGATGTAGAGGGAAAAAACAACCTTTTAAATACATAATAACTTTATATGAAGTAGGCAGGCCAGATTGTAATGCCTCTATAAATTTCACAGCTTCATTGACCTTTTATAAATTTTAAGTTTAAAGTTACTTTGAACAACACCTGGATAGATCTTTTTGCATTTTCTTTGACTCCTGTTTCAATGTTTTCTATGGTATCTTCTGTACCTGAGATTCTCTCTTCTATCTCTTGCATTCTGTTGGTGATGCTTATATCTATGGCTCCTGACTTCTTTCCAAGGTTTTCTATCTCCAAGGTTGTCTCGCTTTGTGATCTCTTTATTATTTCTTTATCCATCTTTAGATTATGAATGGTTTTGTTCAATTCCTTCATCTGTTTGGTTGTGTTTTCCTGTAATTCTTTAAGGGAGTGTTGGGTTTCCTCTTTAAGGTCTTGAATCTGTTTACCTCTGTTCTCCTGTATTTCTTTAAGGGAGTTATTTATGGCTTCCTTAAAGTCCTCCATCATCATCACAGGATGTGATTTTAAATCAGTCTTGCCTTTTTGGTGTGTTGGGGTATCCAGGTGGGAGAACTGGGTTCTGAGGATTGCAAGTAGCCTTGGTTTCTGTTGCTTATGTACTTGCCCTTGCCTCTCATCACCTGGTTATCTCTTGTGTTAGATGGTCTTTCTGTTTCTGACTGTGGCTTGTCCCTCCTGCAAGCCTCTTTGTCAGTACTCCTGAGAGACCAATTCTCTCCAGGAGGAATTTGGGTATGGAGAGCTGTGGCATAGAGTCAGCTCTGGGGAGCAGAAGAAAACCAAAGTATCCTGTCCCTGGCTGTTCCTTGGTTCCTCTGTCCTGATGGCTCTGTGTGGGTCCCACTTGGGCCAGTAATTTGAGCAGAAGTGGTCATCTTACCTGTGCTCACAGGTGTCTTGGCACTCCTGGGAGACCAACTTTCTCCTGACTGTATTTGCATATGGAGCACTGTGGCACAGAAACCAGAAGTATCCTGTCCCAGGTTCCTCCTTGTTTCCTATGTCCTGAGGGTTCTGGGTGGGTCCTTCTGAACAGAAGTGGTGGTCTTGCCTGCATTCACAGGCTTGTTTTCACTCCTGGGAGAGCAACTCTCTCCTGGTGGTATTTGGTTATGGAGCACTGTGGCACAGGGTTGGTTCCCTGGGAAGATGGACACTGGAAGGATTTTCATTCCCCCTATTAAGAAGGAGTGAAATGTCCACACTTTGGTCTTTTTTCTTCTTGAGTTTCATGTGTTCTGTGAGTTGACTCAGGAAGATATTTTCTGGTTCTATCCATGTGCCTATGAATTTCATGAAGTCATTGCTTTTAATAGCTGAGTAGTACCCCATTGTATAAATTACCACATTTAATTTTGTATCAATTCCTCTGTTGAAAGACATCTTGGTTCTTTCCAGCTTCTGACTATTATAAATAAGGCTGCTATGAACATAGTAGAGCATGTGTCCTTGTTATATGTTGAAGAATCTTTTGGGTACATGCCCAGGAGTGGTACAGCTGGGTTCTCAGATAACAATATGTCCAATTTTCTGAGGAACTGCCAAACTAATTTCCAGAGTGGTTGTACCAGCTAGCAATCTCACCAGCAATGAAGGAGTGTTTCTCTTTCTCCACATCCTCTCCAACATCTGTTGTCACCTAGCTTTTTTTATCTTAGACATTCTGAGGTATTAGGTAGAATCTCAGGATTGTTTTGATTTGCATTTCCCTGATGACTAAAGATGCTCAACATTTCTTTATGTGTTTCTCAGCCATTCGACATACCTCAGTTAAGAATTCTTTGTTTAGCTCTGTACTCCATTTTTAATAGGGTTATTTGGTTCTCTGGAGTCAAACTTCTTGAGTTCTTTGTATATATTTAGTATTACCCCTCTATCAGATCTAGGGTTAGTAAAGATCTTTTCCCAATCAGTTGTTTGCCATTTTGTCCTATAGACAATGTTCTTTGCATTACAGAAGCTTTGTAATTTTATGAAGTCCCACTTGTCTAGTTTTGATCTTAGAGCATAAGCCATTGGTGTTCTGTTCAAGAAATTTTCCTCTGAGTGCAGACCCAAAGAGAACACAAATACCAGCCCAAGCTACTATACCCAACAAAACTCTCAATTAATATACATGGAGAAACCAATAAATTCCACGACAGAAACAAATTTACACAATATGTTTCTACAAACCCAGCCCTAAATAAGATAGTAAGTGGAACATTCCAACACACAGAGGGAAACTACACCTTAGAAAAAGCAAGAACGTAGACTTCTTTTAACAAGCACAATAGAAGATAGCCACACAAAAATAATCTACCTCTAACAACAAAAATAATGGAAAGGGACAATCATTTTTCCTTAATATCTCTTAATATTAATGGACTCCATTCCCCAATTAAAAAAAACTTGGATTAACAGTCTGGATATGTAAAAAGGACCCAGAATTTTGCTGCATAGAGGAAATATACCTCAGTGACAAGGACAGACACTACCTCATAGTAAAAGACTGGAAAAAATTTTTCCAAGAAACTGGTCCCAAGAAGCAAGCTAGAGTAGCCATTATAATATTGAATAAAAACAACTTTTAACTAAAAGTCATTAAAAAAGATAGGGAAGGAAACTTCATACTTGTCAAAGGAAAAAATTACCAAGATGAACTCTCAATTCTGAACATCTATGCTCCAAATGCAAGGGCACTGACATTCAAAAAGAACAGAAAACAAACAAACAAACAAACAAACAAAAAATCTTTACTGAAGTTCAAGGTACACATAGCACTTTGCACAACAATAATGGGAGAATTCAATTCCCCACTTTCATCCATGGAAACAGAATCTATATAGGGACACAGTGAAATTTATAGTAGTTATGAACCATGTGGATTTACCAGATATGTATAGAACATTTTATCCTAAAACAAAAGAATATACCTTCTCATCAAGTCATGGCACCTTCTCCAAAATTAACCATAAAATTGGTCCCAAAATTGGCCTCAACAGATACAAGAAGATTGAAATAATCCCACGCATCTTATTAAATCACCACAGAATAAAGCCGTTCTTCAGTAATAACATAAATAACTGAAAGCCCACAAAAACATGGAAGGTGAACAATGTTCTCAATGATAACTTACTTGGCCAAGAAAGAAAGAAAGGAAGGAAGAAATAAAGAAATGAAGGAAGGAAGAAAGAAGTTAAAGACTTTTTAGAATTAAATTAAAATGAAGGCACAACATACCAAAACTTATGGAACACAATGAAAGCAGTCCCAAGAAGAAAACTCATAGCTCCGAGTGTCTCCAAAAAGAAACTGGATAGAGTATACACTAACACCCTGTCAGCACACTTGAAAGCTCTAGAACAGACAAACAAAAAGAAGAAGCAAATAAGCCTAAGAGTAGACAGCAGGAAATAATCAAACTCAGGGCTGAAATCAACCAAGTAGAAACAAAAAGAACTATACAAAGAATCACCAAAATCAGGAGCTGCTTCTTTGAGAAAATCAATAAGATAGAGAAACCCTTAGCCTGACTAACCAGAAGGCACAGAGACAGTATAGAAATTAACAAAATCAGAAATGAAGAGGGAGACATAACAGCAGAAATTGAGGAAATAAAAAAAAATCATCAGATACTACTACAAAAGCCTACTCAACAAAACTGAAAAATCTATATGAAATGGCCAATTTCCTAGACAGATACCAGGTACCAAAGTTACATCAGGATCAGATAAACCATCGGACTTTCAAAGAAGATGTAATCCCAGTACTCTTCAAACTATACCCAAAAATAGAAACAGAAGGAACACCACCCAATTTCTTCTATGAACTTTTTAAAGTCTTATTGGCATTTTTTTTTGTTTTACTAATTATATTAATTATTGTTCTCATGTCTCATGTCCCAATTGTTTTGAAGGCTACTTTGCTCTCTTTAATATACTAAGTCCAACTTTCTTTTGAATAGTGTTGGTACAGAATGCTCCTGTGTGCCTTGTCACACTACACTTGTCTCTTTCTTAGTCCTTTCTATTGTTTGAGAATTTCATACTTGCACACCATATGTTTAGATCTAATCCAGCCCTTGCTCCCTCTCCTATAACTCCTCCCTTATCCATACTACCTATCTTCCCAGCTAATGAGCTGTGCTTTATTTAAGCCCAGTCCTCTTAGGTCTACATGTCATTAGGACCATGCATTCTAGCAGTGGTAAGTTTAGACTTCCTGCATCCTTAAGAGACACTGACTCTCACTGTGTATTTCATGTTAACTAACACACAGTCAAGTCTTTTAGCTTTTTGTTTATATGGTTGAGTATTGTGTTTTATACCAATTTGATTCTGTGTAAATTCATGCATTTAGTAAACTCACATTAAATTGATTATTGATCTTTATAATAATGAATATCATGTGAGAATTTTCTATTTTGGGGTAGTTATACCCTTTTTGTCATCTTCTCTTTATCTGACTTCATTAGATTTAATTGAATATTTTCCTTTCTACTTTTTCTCATAGAATATCAGTTATATTTAAAAAATTCTGATGGTTTTCTAATATGTTCAAGATGTACATAAAAATACTGATTATCAGCAATGCTGACACATTTGGCAACCTTTCTGCTTCCTCTTTCCTATTTGTTGTAGCAATGCTGTTAAGCATTTTATTTATCTAAAGTTGTAGCTATGTGGTATTGTATTCACTTTGTGGTTTTGAGAAGATATAGCCTACTGGAGAAATAAAGAAAATACAAGACTCAATTTTACTATGGTATTCTGCTTCATTGCTATTCTTGTCTCTATGTCAGTTTAATTTTCTAGCTTATACTATTTTCCTTTTTCTCTGAAAATTCCCTTTAACATTGCTACAAGACTGGAACATGAACGAAATTTTACTACTGCATATTTTTATCTCAAATCATATTCATTTGCCCTTCACTTGAAGAGGAGGCTTTTGCTAATTCAAGCTTAAAAGTAAATCATCCTATTCTCTAAGGAAGGTATATTTTTAACTCATTTCTTCAGAAATATTTATTTGTTTGCTTTTTCAATTTTAAATTATAAGGTTAGATGTAATTGGTTTTCTATGAGTCCAATATTGTCTATTAAAATAATTTACTTCTTTGAAAACTACACACAAGCATGAAAGTACACAATACCTTCTGTTCAGCCCATTTCCATCCTTCCCTCACCTCTCTCCATCCTCCCAGACCCTCCAGTCTCACACCATTTTCCTATCCTTCATTTGTCTTTCTTTTTTCTTTCTTTCATGAATCAATGGATTTATAACCCACCAGGCCGTCCATGCGGGCATGAGTATGCAGCTATCCAATGGGGCAGCAGGAACA
The DNA here is from genome assembly GCF_008632895.1 of Mastomys coucha. Classification (NCBI taxonomy): domain Eukaryota; kingdom Metazoa; phylum Chordata; class Mammalia; order Rodentia; family Muridae; genus Mastomys; species Mastomys coucha. The sequence goes on from NW_022196903.1 coordinate 127,463,524, forward strand.
CAAAAGAGTTCATATTTTTGATGACAATATCTTCCTCTCTTCCAGAATCCTTTGGTTACTAACAGTGCTCATGTAAGGGGCTGGAACCCGTGAGCCCTTTTCCTAAGCTGTGATTAAATATTTTTATGGGCTTGGTCTTGTTCTGGTGCTATACAGGCAAACTTGGCTGCCATAAGCTCATGAGTACTATGACCATGTCACACCTAAAAGACAGCATTTTATGGGCCTCCTCCACAGCACCTTGCTCCTCCATTCTCTCAGTCCCCACTTTCACAATGTTTCCAGTGCTTTGGAAATAGTCACATGACTGTTCCAATTCAATATGAGCACCAAAATAGTTATTTTTTCTTTCAAGCGCTGATATTCTTGGCAAAGAGAAGATTCTCTGGTATAATATGACAATAGCATTATTCTATGTGTATAAATATACAGGAGGCTATTCAATAATGTGTCTTCTTAGCCAAACAAAAGGTGTAAGCTCCCCCATAGGACCTCTGATCTCCCCAGACTTGGATCTTTAATAATTTTGCAGTAACAAACATGAGTCCCTTTTGTAATGAAGTCCTCAAATACAATCAGCAAGAAGTTGTTTATTCCCATAACCATTGTGCCAGTATTTCTCCAGTGTGCACATTCTGTCTGGGAAGTTGATATTATAGAATGCAAGGTCCATAGTTGGGAAAGGTCTCTGTTGACTTTTCTTTCCCAGCAGCTTGCAGTTCAGCTTCTGCCAGTGTGAAATGTGCCAGACAGATAGACAACCAGAATAGACAGCAGGGAGAAAGTTTTCACCTTAGTTCCAGTCTCACTACTGTGTCCTGCAGTCAAGGTGTGTGGTGTCTTCAGCAATACGGTCTGACTATCTGGTTCTTATGTGTAACCAAGGGCAAGGATCATAATCTGAATAGTCTTGGGGTCTTTTAAGGGATTCCTAACTGCCACGGGTATTTTTTAATATATATAATAAACTGTAATACTTCTTCTTAAATTCTTTTTACATTATGTTTTTCTTTCTAATATGTATCCTGCTTTCCCCTCCTTTTTTATTTACAATTTTCATATTTTAAAATCTGAAATTTGTTTAATTCAAACATTTTCAAGTAACTAATAGTTGTGAAAAAATTGCCTTTTTTTTCCTGAAACCTATTATGTAAAAAGTTTAAAACTACTCATTTAGATTGTTCTTATTTTTCACAAAATTAGAATCTGGTGTCCAGAATCTTCCTTTCATCACTGAGTGACTGAGAAAAGTTCAGTTTTCAAATCTGAATAGTGGTGATAGTGTTGGTAAATGGCCTATGACTATGGTAACATCTACATATAGACCTACTGCTAATGCTAGTAGCATATATTAGCCTTATGATAAATGTTTGATAAATGGAAATATAATGAAGCTGCAAGGACATACAGTTAGTAAAAGAGAGGTCAGTTAAAATAAGCAGGTTTATTTGCATCTCAGTGACTTATACTGCAAATTCTGACAGTTATTTTCTCTTTTAGCTCCATCCATTCTTACAAAGGGGCCAACTTGGGAGAAGCTCCAATGAGGGTAATGTTGCAAATAAGCAAGTTTCAGCAACCAAGCTTGACATCTTTAATTACCAGTCTCTGCAGGGTGGTACCAAAGCTCAAGTGAAAGTTGGCGAGTTTGTCTTTGAATCTCACAGTGTTCAGCATTTTTCCCTAAATGAAGAACTCATAACGTGGGGTGAACACCACAATCAGGTGAGTGTCTTTAAAGCCAACACTGTGTGCTGTTCTCAGAGTGGAATTCCTCAGAGAACAGGGTTAAGGGACTGCTGAGTGCCACCAGGCTGAGAGTGCTCTAACTTTGTCCATTCTAATGCTGACTACCACAGCTTCCTGCCTACAGAATCACTGTAAGAATTACTGATTCATTTTTGATTAATTCTTCAGATATTTTAATCCTTGTAATGATCATACATACCCATGGCCGACCTAGAAAGAAAAAAAAAAGAAAACAGTCTGTGCAGATGCCTGGGTGTATTGTAGGAGTCAAGTCGTTAGTGGGAGTAACAGCCTTTAGTCAATAAATAAAGATGTGTGGAAACACCAGGCTCTGCAAATGAGTATTTGTAAATATAACTTTTATTTTCATGAAGTTAATTGCCTCTTTCTGCTTCTCTGTACCTTCCTTCCTTCCTTCCTTCCTTTCTTTCTTCCTTTCTTTCTTCCTTTCTTTCCTTCCTCTTCCTCCTTCCCTCCCTCCCTCTGTCCTTCTTTCCTTTCTTCCTTCCTTCCTTCCTTTCTTTCTTTCTTTCTTTCTTTCTTCTTCTCTTTCTTTCTTTCTTTCTTTCTTTCTTTCTTTCTTTCTTTCTTTCTTTCTTTCTTTCCTTCCTCCCTCCCTTCCTCTGTCCTTCTTTCCTTTCTTCCTTCCTTCCTTTCTTTTTTCTTTCCTTCCTTCCTTCTTTCTTTCTCTCTCTTTCTTTCTCTATCTTTTTCTTTCTTTTCTCCCTCCCTCCTTTCTTTCTTTCTTTCTTCCTTTCTTCCTTTCTTTCTTTCTTTCTTTCTTTCTTTCTTTCTTTCTTTCTTTCTTTCTTTCTTTCTTTGTCTTTCTTCCCTCCTTTCCTTCTTTCTCAGTTTCTTTCTTTCTTTCTCTTTCTTTCTTCCCTCCCTCCTCTCCTTCTTTCTCTGTTCTTCTTTCTTTCTCTCTCTCTCTTTCTTTCTTTCTTTCTTTCTCTCTTTCTTTCTTTCTTTCTGGCTCAGGAAGAGTCAACTGACTTTGAGCCTCTTTTCTGACAAACATGAGACCTCTCAGTCAATGACTAAAGAGTCAAAGTAACTAAGGTTTTTTTTTTCCCTCCTACTATCAGCAGGAGTCAATTTTAAGAAATCATCAGCTTTTTGCCTGGGAATAGCAAAACCATGTTAATTGCCAAAAGCCATCAGCCTCTACACCTAGAATATCAAGAGTGAGTTAAATGTCCAGAAGCAGTCAGTTTCTGGGCCCTAGAACAGTAAGAGAATGTTAATGACCAGTGGTCTGCATCCTTTGTCCTTCATCTGTCACTGTGTTTCACCTCAGTACATGATTGTAGGAGCTAGGAGCCCAGCAAATTGCCTCTCTTTCCTGTCCTTATGAGAGTTGGGTGTATCCCACCTTTGACTCATTCTGTCAAATCTTTCTCTGATTTGTGACTTTCAATGCCTCTCAATTAGAAGTTAACTTCTTTTTTTATTAGACATTTTCTTTATTTACATTTTAAATTGAATCCCCTTTCCTCATTTCCCCTCCAAAACCTCCCATATCCCATTCCCCCTCCCTTGTTACTAACCCATCCACTCCTACTTCCCTGTTTTGGCACTCCCATATCTTGGGGCATTGAGCCTTCACAAGACCAAGGGCCTCTCCTCTTACTGATGTCCCATAAGGCCATCCTTTGCTATATATGCAGTTGGAGCCATGGATCCCTCAATGTGAACTCTTTGGTTGGAGGTTTAGTCCCTGGGAACTCTGGTGGGTACTGGTTAGTTCATACTGTTGTTCCTCCTATGGGGCTACAAACCCCTTAGCTCTTTGGGTCCATTCTCTAGCTTCTCCATTGGGCAGGGACCCTGTGATCAGTCCAGCGGATGGCTTTGAGCATCTACTTTTGTATTTGTCAGGCACTGGCAGAGCCTCTCAGCAGACAGCTATATCAGGCTCCTTTCAGCAAGCAGAAACTTTATGTGCTGGCATCCACAATAGTTTCTGGGTTTGGTAACTGTATATGGGATGGATCCCCAGGAGGAGCATCACTGAATGGCCTTTCCTTCAGTTTCTGTTCCAATATTTGTCTCTGTATCTCCTTCCATGGGTATTTTGATCCCCCTTATAAGAAGGACTGAAACATCCACACTGTGGTCTTCCTTCTTCAAGACCTTCATGTGATCTGTGAATTGTATCTTGGGTATTCCGATCTTCTGGACTAATATCCAATTATCAGTGAGTGCATACCATGTGTGTTCTTTTGTGACTGGGTTAACTCACTGATGGATATTTTCTAGTCCATCAATTTGCCTATGAATTTCATGAATTCATCATTTTTAATAACTGAGTAGTACTCCATAGTGTAAAAGTACCACATTTTTTTTATCCATTCCTCTGCTGAGGGACATCTGGGTTCTTTCCAACTTCTGGTTATTATAAATAAGCAGCTATGAACATAGTGGAGCATGTGTCCTTACTACATGTTAGAGCATCTTCTGGGTGTATGCCCAGGGGTGGTATAGCTGGGTCCTTGGGTAATAGTATGTCCAATTTTCTGAGGAACCACCAAACTGATTTCCAGATTGGTTGTTCCAATTTGCAATCCCACCAGCAATGGAGAAGTGAATATCGATGCAAAAATACTCAATAAAATTCTTGGAAACTGAATCCAAGAACACATCAAAAAGATCATCCATCATGATCAAGTAGGCTTCATCCCAGGGATACAGGGATGGTTCAATATAAGGAAATCCATCAATGTAATTCACTATATAAACAAACTAAAACAAAACAAAACAAAACAAACAAAAAAACCAGCAAGCCATGATCATTTCATTAGATACTGAGAAAGCATTTGACAAAATCCAACACCCTTTCATGATTAAAGTCTTGGAAAGATACCCATACCTAAACACAGTAAAAGCAATATACAGCAAACCAGTATCTAACATCAAACTAACTGGAGAGAAATGTGAACCAATCCCACTAAAATCAGGTACTAGACAAGACTGCCCACTTTTCCCCTACCTATTCAATATAGTACTTGAATTCCTATCCAGAGCAATTAGACAGCAAAAGGAGGGCAAAGGGATATAAATTGTAAATGAAGAAGTCAAAATATCTCTATTTGCAGATGATATGATAGTATACTTAAGTGACCCCAAAAATTCCACCAGAGAGCTCCTAAACCTGATAAACAACTTCAGCAAAGTAGCTGGATATAAAATTAACTCAAACAAATCAGTGACCTTCCTCTACTCAAAGGATAAACAGGCTGAGAAAGAAATTAGGGAAATAACATCCATCATAATAGTCACAAATAATATAAAATATCTTTGTGTGAATCTAAGCATTTGAAAAACCTGTATGGTAAGAACTTTAAGTCTCTGAAGAAAGACATCAAAGAAGATCTCAGAAGATGGAAAGAACTCCCATGCTCATGGATTGGTAGGATTAATATAGTAAAAATGGCCATCTTGCTGAAAGCAATCTACAGATTCAATGCAATCCCCATCAAAATTCCAAATCAATTCTTCATAACGTTAGAAAGAGCAATTTCAAAATTCATCAGAAATAACAAAAAAACCCAGGGTAGAAAAAACTATTCTCATCAATAAAAGAACTTCTGGTGGAATCACCATCCCTGACCTCAAGCTGTACTACAGAGCAATTGTGATAAGAACTGCATAGTATTGGTACAGTGTCAGGCAGGAAGATCAATGGAATAGAATTCAAGACCCAGAGATGAACCCACATACCTATGGTCACTAGATATTTGACAAAGGAGATAAAACAATCCATTGGAAAGAAGACAGCATTTTCAACAAATGGTGCTGGCTCAACTGGCAGTGAGCATGTACAAGAATGCAAATTGATCCATTCCTATTTCTTTGTACAAAGCTCAAGTCCAAATTGATCAAGGACCTCCACATAAAACCAGATACACTGAAACTAATAGATAAGAAAGTGGGGAAGATCCTTGAGCACATGGGCACAGGGGAAAACTTCCTGAACAGGACAGCAATAGCTTATGCTCTAAGATCAAGAAATGAGAAATAGGACCCCAGAAAAGTGCAAAGTTTCTATAAGGCAAAGGACATTGTCAATAGGACAAAACAGCAACCAACAGATTGGAAAAAGATCTTTACCAACTCTAGATCTGATAGAGGGTTAATATCCAATATATACAAAGAATTCAAGATGTTAGACTCCAGAGAACCAAATAACACTATTAAAAATGGGGTATAGAGAAAGGACCCAAAGAGCTGAAGGGTTTGCAGCCCCTTAAGACGAACAACAATATGAACTAACTAGTACCCTCAGAGCTCCCAGTAACTAAACCACCAATCAAAGAGTACACATGGTGGGACTAATGGCTCCAGAAGCATATGTATAGCAGAGGATAGTCTAGTCAGTCATCAATGGGAGGAGAAGCCCTTGGTCCTGTGAAGGTTCTATGCCCCAGTGTAGCAGAATGCCAGGGTCAGGAAGTGGGAGAGGGTGGGTTGATGAGCAGGGGGAGAGGGGAAGGAACAGGGTTTTTTATTATTTTTTTTCTTTTTTCTCTTTTTGGAGGCAAAACCAGGAAAGGAGATACCATATGACATGTAAATAAAGACAATGTCTAATTTAAAAAATGGGGTATAGAACTAAACAAAGAATTTTCAACTGACGGATTTCAAGTGGCTGAGAAGCACCTAAAGACATGTTCAACATCCTTAGTCATCAGGGAAATGCAAAACTAAACAACCCTGAGATTCTACCTCACACCAGTAAGAGTGACTAAGATCAAAAACTCAGGTAACAGTAGATGCTGGAGAGGATGTGGAGATAGAAGTTACTTTCAAACATAGGTGCTTTATTCTACAAATGAACTTGTACCGTCTTTATTGGGATTAAGAATGTATTCTGTGGCTGAATCCTACCACAACTAGAAACAATTTTTTTTTGGTAGATAACACAATCTTAGGGTTCACATTGTGATTAAATATGTGACAGGTATTTCTGGATTTGAATGTAAAACTATATGCAAATTCATATCCTTATTGTTGGAACTGTTCATCTTGAACATCTCTGTGAGTTGATAAAAAGAGTTAATACATAGTAATGTGGAAAATTATCATCTTCAAGAGACCTGATAAGGTTTTCCCTGGAAAACACTAGGCACATCAATCCCTCCAAGGCAGGTCTCATGTTCAGGAGTAGTTGGGCAGCACAAGAAATGAATCCACAATATTTACTATATACACTTTTATTTGGTCACAGTTTGGTGGGTTTTGTTTTGCTTTGTTTTTCTTTTTCTGATTTCGTATTTTATTTTCTATGTTTTGGATTATTTGCTGTGTTTTGGGGATTTTAGTTTGATTTTGAGAAAAAAAACTTAAATTTGTGTGGGTTGAGAGAGGGAGAGGACCTGGATAGACATGGGTGAGGGGGAAGGAGATGATATATACAAACTTTAAAATTGTATTAAATATAATGAAATATATTATATAAAAATAATAAATAAATCAATGAAATAAAATAGAGCAAAAGTTCGAAAGAGAGAGAGAGGGAAAAAGAGAAGAGAAAGAGAAAGAAAGAGAGGAACAGAGACTTTGGTCTCACACGTCTAAAAGCAGGGTAGTTCTGTTTTTACAATACACAGATATCCTGCTGAAATTTACCATCTTGGTGCTTATACTGAATGTCATGAATTGACTGCCTTCCCTCCTCTCATGTCTTCTATACAGACTCCTTTTTCTGTTTGTAGTCAAAGTTGTCCACTTGGATTTAGGAAAACACCTGTTGAAGGGAAACCATTCTGTTGTTTTGATTGTATCCTGTGTCCAGATGGAGAGATCGCAAATAAAACAGGTATTTATAAAATGATTCTGAATGTGGAGATTTCTAGAAATGTTCTGAATTTGGAAATTTATAGAAATAGTTCTGAATGTTAAAATTTCTAGAAATGGTTCTGAATGTGGAAACGATGCACCACAGGATAAGGGTGAGTAACAGAACACCTGCAGACACAGTTATATCTACGCAGCTAACCCTCAATACTTTAAAACAAGTTCTTGCTGTGGGAAGGTGGCAAAGATTTTAATCCCAGCTCTCAGAATGTGGATCTCTGAGTTTAAGGTCATCCTGATCCACTGAGTGAGCTCCAGTACAACCAGGGTTGCACAGAGAAACCCTGTCTTGAAAAACAAAACAACAAACAAACAAACAAACAAACAAAACCCCTTGATTTCAACCCAGTCATTTTTTTTACTCTTGTTATCTGTTTTATTTGCTATGCTGCCTGGATTGGTCTTAAACTCCTGGGCTCCAGCAATCCTCCAGGCTCAGCCTTCTGGGTGACTAAGACCACAGGAGTGTGCTCTAGCATCTGGCCCTGCTTTATCTTCTGCACGTCTGCATTGGGTTTAAGTTTCTTTTCTTTGTACCCCTGCTTTTGACTAATGGTTCTATTACAGATGTAGCAATATTAATGAGTAAAATTAGTCCTGTCTATATACTGTAAACAGTTCGTGCTCCTTGTATAATCTAAACTATGAGATGCATTATAAAGCAAGACCTTATTTCCAATAAATACTAATATAACCAATATTTTTTTAACCAGGAAATTAAACTTCAGAGAAACTATATGAAGTGCTATGATTATAAAATCTAGACACAGTTGAGACAAAGTACGCACTTGTCAAGTGAGAAGAACTGCTAAAAACATTGTATCAGAGTGACACTGATGTCAGATACAGCACTTCTTTATTGGGACACTGGGACACTGGGATCCTGGGACCCTGGGTCTCTGGGACTAATTCCTATGGTGAATAGTAGAAAGTCCATAAAACAAATATTTCCCGTAGGATTTACTAGTTTCCTTTGGAATTACTTTGATTTTTGTGGGAGTTCTCATTATGCATTCACTGGTATGGTAAGCTAGCATGAGGTCACTGTACAATCGAGCACAGAGATATTCCAGAGGATGAGTGATGTGCAGGGCTGTGAGTGAAGTCTGGGGCTGTGAGTGATGTCTGGGGCTGTGAGTGATGTGCAGGGCTGTGAGTGATGTCTGGGGCTGTGAGT
>NW_022196903.1:127472316-127478418 GCF_008632895.1 Mastomys coucha
ATGGCTGTTTAGTGTGCACTCCTGCTCCCTATGTGCTGTAGACAAGCCTCCATTCTTCCTAGTAGCATCTGTTCGGTAAGCAGAGGAGTCCTTCTTTTAAAAAGTTTGAAAGCACATTTGTCCAGTCCCCCTTTTTTTGAAAAGACAAAGCTTTAAAACAATTTTGTTTGGGGAGGATGATTTGGACTTTGTAGTTTTTTTTTTTTTTTACTTGGGACTTTTCTAAGATCAGTTTATTCTATGCCTAAATTGGGTGGCATTTGTTGATGTTAGGCCTAGTTCTCCCTTCCAGACTCATGCTACAAGAATTAAAACTCAGACTCCAAATACATTCACAAATAACTTGGCAATCAATGTAGCTAAGCTATTCTCTGACTATGACTTATAAAACATTTATACTAATCTATAGCCTACCACATGGCTGGATACTAGTGTGCAGATACCATCCATCTGTCTCATCACATCTTCCCAGGTGAATCTCCCAGTGACTTGCTCTATCACAGAATTCTTTCTGCTTTTCAGATGTCCCACCACTTATTTAACCATTTTTTAGGCATAATGTTTTTTATTGAAGGGCGATGCATCCACTAAATATACAAGATATTCTCACTATAATGTCTAAATATCTGTGGATATCTGATGATGACTATAGCCAGATCTTCATCATCATGATATACATGCTCTTTTTGAGAGATATAACAATTGGTTTGTTTATATTTGTGTGGTTCCTGCACTAGCCTCTTTTTTGGTTGGATGCTATTTAGACATTAACACCTTCTAGGTCTCTGGCACACAAATACTTTCCTACTCTCAAAAGATATTCTTCAAGGCAGAGATATCTTGTGCATAAACACTACATAGTCTAAATCCTTTCCATTCTTGTCAAGGTATTAAAGATAGGTAAAATAAAAGTAGCCAAAAGTACTCCAAAGAAATTTAGACTGTTTTATAAATTCACAGGTGTTGCATGCTGTGAGTTCTTCTCAGATTCCTGCCTTCTGCAATTTTCATGAAGCTGAGTTTTGGAGTTCTTCTTTTCAATTAGTATTTGCACTTAGTTTCACTATAAGTGACAATAAAACATATGCTTATTATGTTCTATATAGCCCCTGAAAAGGAATTGTGTTTATGATCCATGGACTATTTATAGCCCACTTCTATTTCATCTTCTGATAGATTTTTAATACAGAGGATTTTTTCTGCCTGATCCCCATTCTTGGTATTCTCTACTTTCCTTGTGAAAATAGCTCATTGGTATTCCTTCTCATGAATTAATTTAATTTTCCCCATATATTCCATTTATTCGGGAATAATTCCTGTATGTAGCCTTCTAATGCAATTCGTAATATTACCTTTTTAACCTTATTTGCATTCTAAATTTTGAACATAAGGTATTTTGTTTGCAGTGTCCCCTCTTTGGGTAAATAGTCTTGTGGTTCTTGCTCAACTATAATTTGTTTTATTAAACCTAGCCATTGCCTGTTCATAATTTTCTAAGACAATCCAAGTGAATCAGGAAAAGCTACTGCCTCCATCAGTCAGGACTCCATAGAGAACTTCAAGTGGGATATTACAGAGACACAGCAGAGGGAAGAAAAACATTGGGTATCTGGTACTGTGTGTGCCTGTAACCAGAAGTCTTGGTAGAATCCAGCCTTCATCTTGGCTATGTGCCCTGCAACATAAAGGTTGTCTCTACCAAATGTCACTCCGCTCAGACCACTTTCCTGACCTTTTTCGGTGTCAATAATCATTGGAGATCATAATGTACCACAATAGAAAAATATCACCTTGAATCACAATAGACACAGAGAAATCAGATGACAAAAGAGTTGAGAAGCAAAGGTCTTGCAGAGGAAGATGATGATAAATAATGGTAAGGTGTCAGTTTAATATTGCAAATCATAAACATTTTGTTCTGCTTTTTTATAATGTTAATTATACTTATTTATTTATGGCATTTATTTATATTTGAGAAGTCCATACTTTTATATACCAAAGATTCATCTTTGATCAAACTATCCCCTTTCCTCTCTGATCTAATTTCCATACTTTATAGCCAATTATAATATTTTGATAACTTCATGTGATCTTTTTTTAAAAACTTAATAACTCCACCTACATGTATGTACACTGGTGTAGGGCTAAATTATTCAGCTCAAGGTGATAAAACCCATTTCTAAACAGAATCCTGAAAAAATACAATTTTATTCTTTTTTGATGTTTTTTACTTAGTCAATTATAATCATACAAAATAATGATTTTTCCTGTGAGATATATATATATGTATATGTATATGTGTATATATATATGTATATATCTATAATATATATATTATAGATATAATATATATATTAACTGTATATAACAGTTAATTAACAGTTATATATACAGTTAATATTAACAGTTATATATATATAACTGTAGATATATATATATATATATATATATATATATATATATAACTCTACAATTCTCATATGCATCTCTGAATCCAGGTTTCTCCATTCTTTCTACTAATAATCTTCCATTACTTATGCTTGCATATGTGTGTGCTTGAAAGAGAGACAGAACCTGGGAGATTGAGTGTAAGTGTTTGCTGTGAAAATGTTCCCAGGTCTGTACTTTTCCAATGCTAAATGCTAACTTATCCAGGGCTACACTCTTAACGAAAATTACTCCTTCCTTTCCAAGAAGTTAAGAGCTTTCAATAGCTCAACATATGGTGATGGATTTTCATATCCAACTTTTCTCTTCGTGATGGGATGTCACTCAGCATCTAACTCTTACTTGACCTTAATATAATGCCCTCTTTCATTATTAATTTTATTAATCAATGTTTCTTGGCTGCTATGCTTGGATTCAGGGTAATAGTAACATGTTGGTTCATGGAATGAGATTCTGGGTTTGTTGTTGAGTTGAGCACTGAGTATCACATGCTATCTTTAAATACTCAAAAGAGAAGATTCAGTAGCAAATGTCTTTCCATTATTCCATGCTTAATTTACATTTAATCCATTACTGTAGTATGTGTTTTGCAATATATAACTAATGGTAAACTCTTTTTTATCTTCAGTTCCATAAATATATGTCTAAGAATTACTGTTTCTGATGAAAATATAGAATTAATTTCCTCAAATTGGGAAAGGGTGGAAATCTGGAAGTTCAATAACATATAGATATAGATATAGATAAAGATATAGATATAGATATAGAAATCCATCTAAGCTTTGTGGAAATTTTTAAATACTAATTTTTAAATAAATAAAATTAAGTAGCCTAAAACAGAATTAAAATGTTAAGATCATTTAATCTTGTCTTAATCAGGGTATGTTTCTTTGATTTGAAGTCTTAACAGAAGAAGCCTAAAGAGCATTTAGATGATGCCCAATCGGGCATAGAGGTAGAGAATATAGATGAAAAGAAACATGCATAAGATCATAGAAAAATATAAATCTTCATATTCCAAAAATAACTCCAAAATAATACCAAATGTAAAGATGACAAGATAGGGAATTGGAAACAGAAATAAATGATTTTGACAATTTTTGCAACATGGTCTCTTAGCTGTGCAGTGAGAGACATTCAGTTTTATGAATGCTTTTTTTGGGTAAGAGACAACTTCCTTATCAAAAATTACAAAGGAAGGAGGGTGATAGAGGGAGGGAGAGAGATAAATATTGAAGGAGGCAGGGAATCAGAAAAAAATGAGATGGAAGAATGAAGTGGCAGGGTTAGTCGGATGTGCTTGTACTATATAAAACATATGGCAGGTCAGACATGGCTATCAGTGAAATCCTGACTCAAACTAAACAACACAAAAGACAGACAGAGGGACACTTTAGCCTTGATATGGTCTGGAGGTGCTTAGAGAAAATGTTTACCGTTGTTGTTCCTGTTCACTTGGGTTGTTGTGTGAAAGTATCCTCTTGATCAGGAAACCCAGAATCAAAATGCATAGTGAAATTCTCACCTAAAAATTCATTTCACAATGCTTTTCTCAATCTGCTAAATGCCTTCAGAAAATGTGCCTTCTGCTGGCTTCACACACTTAATCTGGGGCCAGCTTCCTTAAAATTTGTTGTCTTTTTAATGAAGAAGAAGTTGTCTCTTAATTTTCTGTGGGTTTTTTGTTTGTTTGTTTGTTTGTTAGGTTTTTTGTTTTGTTTTGTTTTGTTTTTTGGTTGTGAGCCTAGCCTTTAACGGCTGAGCCATCTCTCCAGCCCATTGTTTTGTTTTTTAAGAATCCACATAACTAATAAGATCACAAAGACAAAACCTCAAAAGAGAAGACATCAGCAAATAGTGATAACTTGACTTCTTCCTTTCCAATTCGTATCCCTTTGATCTCCTTGGGCACAGGGGAAAATTTCCTGAACAGAACACCAATAGCTTATGCTCTAAGATCAAGAATCAACAAATAGGACTTTATAAAATTGCAAACCTTCTGTAAGGCAAAAGACACTGTCAATAGGACAAAACAGCAACCAACAAATTAGAACAAGATCTTTACTAATCCTTGATCTGAGAGAGGGCTAATATCCAATATATACAAAGAACTCAAGAAGTTATACTCCAGAGCAACAAATAACCCTATTAAAAAATGGGGTACAGAGCTAAACAAAGAATTCTCAACTAACAAATACTGAATGGCTGAGAAGCACTTAATGAAATGTTCAACATCCTAAGTCATCAGGGAAATGTAAATCAAAACAACCCTGAGATTCCATCTCACACCAGCAGAATGGCTAGGATAAAAAACTCAGGTGACAGAAGATGATGGTGAGGTTGTGGAGGAAGAGGAACACTCTGTCATTCCTAGTGTGACTGCAACCTGGAACAACCACTCTGGAAATCAGGTTGGCGGTTCCTCTGGAAATTGGACACAGTGCTACCAGAGGACCCAGCTATACCACTCCTGGGCATATACCCAAAAGATGCTCCAACATGTAATAAGGACACATGCTCCACTATGTTCATAGAACCCTTATTTATAGTAGGCAAAAAACTGGAAATAACCCAGATGTCTCTCAACAGAGGAATGGATACAGAAAATTTGGTACACCTACACAATGAAATACTACTCCTCAATTAAAAACTGTGAAGTTATGAAATTCTTGGGGAAATGGATGGACCTGGAGAATATCATCCTGAGTGAGGTAACCCAATCACAAAAGAACACACATGGTATGCATTATCTGATAAGTGGATATTAGCCCAGAAGATCGTAATACACAAATTACAAACCACAAACCATAAGAAACTCAAGAAGCAGGAAGACCCAAGTGAGGATACTTAGTTCCTTCTTAAAAGAAGGAACAAAATACCCATGGAAGGAGTTGTAGAGGCTAACTATGGGGCAGAGACTAAAGGAAGGACAATCCAGAGACTGCTCCACCTGGGAATCCTTCCCATATTCAGTCATCAAATCTAGACACTATTGTGGATGCCAACAAGTGCTGGATGACAGAAGCCTGAAATAGCTGTCTCCTGAGAGGCTCTGACAGTACCCGACTAATACAGAAGTAGAGACTCACAGCCATCCATTGGACTGATTACAGGGTCCCCAGTGGAGGAGTTAGAGAAAGGACCCAAGGAGTTGAAGGATTTGCAGCCCATTAGGACAAACAACAATATGAACTAACTAGTATCCTCAGAGCTCCCAGGAACTAAATCTACAAACAAAGAGTACACATGGGGGGGACTCATGGCTCCAGTAGCATGCGTATAGCACAGGATGGCCAAGCCAGCCATCAATGGAAGGAGAGAACCTTGGTTCTGTGAAGGTTCTATGCTCCAGTGCAGGGGAATGCCAGGGCCAGTAAGCAGGAGGGAGAGGGATGGTGAGCAGGAGGAGGGGGGAGGGAACAGGGGATTGTTTTATTTTTTTTCTTAATTTCTTTTCTTTTCTTTTTTTCTTTTTCTTTTATTGGAGGGGAACGTGGGAAAGGAGACATTGTAAATGAGAAAACATCTAATAAAAAAAAAGAGAAGACTTCTGAAATAACCCTGTATTCAACTTGGAAAAATGAACCTTTAGATTGAATTGTATCCAAGATTTAAAACCCCAATAAAAAGTAGATGTTGCTATCAAGAACCTTG
>NW_022196903.1:127479531-127481683 GCF_008632895.1 Mastomys coucha
CCTCAATCATTCTTCATCAGAGAGTCTTCCTGCACCAGCTGGTGATAGCAGATGCAAAGACCAACACATACACATTAGCTGGAATTCTGCCAGAACCTCCACAAAGGGAGAAGAATTTAGGATATAGAGAGGTCCAGAACTTCTGGAATTAAAGGCTCCCAGAATCATCTTAATTAGCATGACTCAAAGAGGCTCACAGACACTGAAACAGCAGTCATGGAGCCTGCATGAGGATGAGCTAGGTCCACAACACAAAATCTGAGGTTGTTTAGAGTAGGATATTCCTTAAGCTCCTAAGAATGGGAGTAGTTGTGCTTCTGATTCATTTGCCTGCTCATGGGACCTTTTTCCTCCTACTAGATTGCCTAGTCAATCCTTGCTATCAGTGTTTATGATTAGACTTATACAGTCACGTTCTGCTTTTTCTCTTCATATTCCTTAGAGGCCTGCTTTTTACTAGAGGAAAACAGAGGGGCAGTGGATCTTGGGAAAAAGGAAGTAGGGGGCCCATGGATGACGGAAGGAGAGGAATCTATAGTCCAGATGATTGTATGAGTTAAATATAGGGAAAAGAAAAATGTTGAAAATTTTCTACAGTTACATAGTAAACTAAAGACCAGTCTGGGCTCCATAAATCCGTCTCTCAAATGCAAGTAATAACAGTCATATCATTACAAAAATAAGTGTCAACCAATACCACAAAAGATATCAGCAGGAAATCCTTCAGGAAAAATGGTTCAGAGTTTTGCTCTCATTTAATGTGTTAGTTACAAATAATGAGAGAGGGATGAAGAGTCTTAGCAATTAAGAGGTGTCAACTAAGTTTAATTTACCTGAGAAGACTAAAAGTGAGCCTTGCATTACTAATTGTTTATGAGTATTTTAAAGCATTAGTACTTAAGCAGAATTTAACTTTTGTAAAGGAAAAGTAGCTTATTTCACATATGGAGTGATCTGTGCATCATACTGAAGTATAAAAGGCTATCGTTTTGGAATTGTTTAATAAGTTTATTTTTTACTACAGAGAGGGAAGCATTTAATATATCTCTCTAAGCCTATAGCCTAACTTTAGGGACACAAATATGCATACATTCCTATCTCCAACTACATACTTACAATACAGTTACTAATAATTTCACAGTCATAAAAACATGACAGAAATTTACATGGTGACTCCATTTAAATTCTTATAATTGTGAAAATCATTTGGAAAATATTCATTATGCAGTATTATTCAAGTAACATTATTCAATAACATAGAGTACTTTGTCCACTAGAAATGACAAACTGCATACCTCTGCTATACTGTGTAATGTTGAGCCAATATCCAAAATAGAACAAGCTGTTTAGAACATCC
Organism: Mastomys coucha; assembly: GCF_008632895.1. NCBI lineage: Eukaryota > Metazoa > Chordata > Mammalia > Rodentia > Muridae > Mastomys > Mastomys coucha. The sequence goes on from NW_022196903.1 coordinate 127,480,889, forward strand.
TGCTGTATCAGATATGAGATCAGTGGAGCTGCTAGGTTCACCATGCCTTTGCTCCTCTTAGTAAGGGGGATTTTTTGTGCTCTCCAGCACATACTGCAGAGAAAATCCAGAAGTTCCTCTAAGATACATGTAGTCCTACTCTGCTGTTCCTGAGCTCAATTCACAGCACACATAAAGGTATGGGAATATGAACATGGATGTCTGTGACTGTGATTGGGGCGTAGGAGGCCACACTGCTGAGAGCAAAGCTCAATGGAAGGAAGTAACTGTGAAGAATAACTGACTTTAAGTTCATAGGACAAAGGAGAGATCAGTTATGTCCTCACTGGGAATCAAGAACTCTTTGCTATTGATATGTATTTAAAACTATATAAAAGAAGAAACAGAGTAACCAAGGTAAGAGTTTCATTCCTATAAAGATCCTGCTATGTTGTCTGGTTTATGAGATATTTTCCATGCAAGGTTGATTAGGAAGACCAACTATGAAAATATCTTGATAATCAAAGCACACAATAGTTACAACTAGCTAGGTTCTACACAGGATGCAGGAGATATAGAAGAGATCAAAACCTATTATACTTCCTTCAGAGGTAGAGTGTCACATAAGGAATATTATTTTCTCTACAAGAAGAAATAAAACAAGATCCTTTATACACAATTCCCGTATGCACTACTTCAAAATGAAACAAGTTGTATGTGAAATTTTGCCCTAAAGTTATACTCTTCTATTCAAATCCTGAGGGCTTTTAAACAGATAAAGTGTTTTTAATGATGAACAGGGATGAACAGAAATGA
>NW_022196903.1:127482211-127489112 GCF_008632895.1 Mastomys coucha
CTATATATGTACCACTCCTCATAAAATGTGTGGTATGATTGTTCAGTATAAGTATAAATTGAATTATTTTAATGGTTGTAAATACTGACTTAATCCAATAGCTGTATGTTTTAATCCTATCAAGCTCCGAAAAACTGTACAGAGAAATCAAGATTCCTTTTAAAGATTTATCTCATTAGTTGTACAGGGAAACCCATTAATTGTATAAGTAAATCTGGCTATCTCCCAACTATGATGCTAAAATCCTTGCTTCCTATTGTTAGTGTGGCTCTTTGACCTTCAGGTATGTTTCCCTGATCTCACACTAGAACCCTTCCTTATGGCTCTATCATCGCTCATAACTTGGCAGATCAGTATCGCCCTTCTCTTTCCTTTTTCAGACTGGTGTAAGTTGTGTCCTATTCTCACTTTTGCCCAGACATTGGATAATCAGCATTTATTGAAAAGGCATAGAATAAATGTTAAGAATTGTTTACACAAACTTGAGGTAGGAGATTCTTTACATAGACATTATTTTGTTGATTGAAACAATATATGAGAACAGAGAAAACAGCATATCAATAAACAAGGACAACTTTTACACAATACACAAAAACATTGTGCCTACATAGAAGATATACAGACATTCATTCTGTCTTTCTCTTCTCCCCTGGAATTTCACTGCACAGTTCCAGCATCATCAACCACCAACTCAAAACACTGATGGGAATGAACAGGCTATAAGTCAATGCATTGTCCCAAAACAGCACTGGTCACATCACTACTACTGAGATATTTTCTTCATTTACTTTCTTATTATCAGTAAAAACAAGAGATTTTGAACCTAATTTTGTAAATTTTTATGGCACACCTGTTCCAGAAACAAATATATGATGCATTTTCTATTACTGATCTATGAAAAGAGGAGCTATGAATTAAGAAACAGCTTTTTAATTGAGGTTAGATAGACAGACAGGTTATGGTAGAAGAGTTTATATATTAAGGTCAGGGAGATAAAATGAGAGGAAACTCTTCTGTCTATTCTCACATAACCTGTTCTTAACCTACACAGAGCCAGAAGGACAAAGAACCCAGAGAAACATCTCAGCTTAGCACTCCAGTGCCCTCTACTCATGGAACTCTTGAAGATGATAGATCATAGCAGGAACCACTACCAGAAATTTACCAGTAACAATCTCCTCTTCAACCTTCCCAATAAAAGGAATCTCTTCAACAAAGACTCCAACAGAGGCCTATCCTGCTGGGAACCAAAAAGAACCTACTACATCTAGGTCTATAAACTGCTGTATATATTAGATTCTACATTTAAACTAATAGGTGCTTTCTTCTAGGCATGGCTACAAGGACATCTACAAACTTTCCAATAGTCTAGACAACCAGTATCAACCAAATATATGCAACAGTAATGACATTAAATTCTTCATCTATCAAGAAATATAGTACAAAATGAATTTAAAAGCATGTAGAAATGACATAATCTTACACATCATTTTATATTTTTATTCTGATGTTATAGGAGAACATACAAAAATCTTGGATACTAACAGGCTCTTCAAGGAAATTCTGTTTTTTGAAGAACACATTTCTGCCCAAAATTTACATTTTCTCTCAATGCATACCTGTTGGCTCCAGTTGTTTTGGAAACACAATAGCCTCTATTTGGACTTCTGTCTGCTGTATAAAACATGACTTCCCATATCATATATTCCTACTCCTGTCTCATATCTTCTGCTGATATCCAGTTTCCATCATCAGTTATAATTCAGCATACTTACTCAACAGTTAAACATTCTACATTTTTTTCAAGTGTTTTAATGAATTAATATTTTTATGTTGTCTTCACATATAGAAACCATCCACAGTTTCCCCTTCTCGTTTTTCTTCCTCCCCTTGTCTTTCTATTGCTTGGCTAGAATGGAGTCCACCTAGTCAAAATGGAGCAGGTATTTCAGCTGCATGTTAGCTAAAATTTCAGTTCAACATGAAGTGAAGTCATTGAGAGAACTCAAGACAGGAACCTATAGTCAGACACTAAATCAAGGACTATGGGAGAGAGCTACTAAGTAGCTTGTTCCTCTTTAAATTCTTACCATTATTTCTTATCAAACACAGGGACAACCACCCAGGGATGGTACCACACAAGGTGGACTGGACTATCCCACACTGGCCATGGATCTAGAAAGCATCTCACATTGAAACTAGAACCCTGACCTTTGTAAAGTCAGTATTTGAGTCCCAATGAGAAGACTACTACTTTTAGGCAAGTTATCTTTAGTGCTTAGAGCATGTCATTGGATCAAAATATGTTGGTTTTCAATTCTTGACTTATTCCAAAATAGAAACTATTAGAACATTGAAAAGGAAGATATTTTTTCTAGTTCAACCATCCTGAAATAGGTAACTCAGACCCAAAAGTATATGCATGGTATGTACTCACTAATAATTGTATACTTGCCAAAAAAGTACAGAATAGCCAAGATACAGAACTCAAAAAGGCTAACAAGCCAAAGGGTCCAAGTAAGGATGCCTCAGTCTCACTTGGGATGGTGAAGAAAGCAATAACAGGAATGGCAGAGGGAGGGAAGACCTGAGTGGAAGAGGGGACAGGGAGGGAAAGAGGGGAACATGATCAGGTATTGGGTGCAGGAAAAAGAATGAAACCCTGAGGGACAGCAAAAGAAATGGAAACAGGCAACCTTGGGATGTAGGAGGTTGGGGGACCCTCCAGAATGTACCAGAGACCTGGGATGTGATAGACTTTCAGGACTCAAAGGGAGAGACCTTAATGAAATTCCCTAGAGTGGGGAGAGGGAACTTGCAGAGCCAACCTCCAGCAGAAATTTAGGGCACCAAATGGGAGTTAGGGCTTCCATCTCACAGTCAAAACCTCTGACCCATTGTTCTAGTCTGAAAGAACTGCAGGGACAAAAAATGGAGAAGAGTCCAAGGAAAGGGAGTTCCAGTTCCAGTCTCAAAGTGAGATCCAGTTCAAGGGGAGTTCCCAAGACCTGAAACTGTTACTGAGGCTATGGAATTCTCACAAAAAGGGACTTATCATTACTGCTCTCTAAAAGACCCAACAATCAGCTAATAGACTCAGATGCAGATATTTACATGCAACCAATGGAAAGAAGCTGCTGACCACTGTGGTTAAATTAGGGAAAAGCTGGAAATAGTGAGGAGGAGAGTGATCCTGTAAGAGGACCAGTAGTCTCAATTAAACTGTACACCTGAAATTTCTCAGACACTGGACCACCAACCAGGCATCATACACCAGCTGATATGAGGTCCCGAACACATATATAACACAGTACTATGAGGACTGGATTCAGTCAGAGAAGATATATATATACCTAACCCTCAAGAAACTGGAGACCCCAGAGAGTGTAGAGGTCTGATGGGGTGGGAGAACATGGGGACATCCTTGTGGGGCTGGGGGATGAGAAGGAGATATGGAATATGGAACAGTGGGTAGACAAGGAGAAGATAAAATCTGGACTATATAAAAAAGATTAAGCAAAATTGTAAAAATCATGCAAATAAAGAAAGAAGATAGGGTATTCCTTCAGCAACATTACTTCTTCATCTGGTAGAATTTTTTTTTGGTTGGAATATATGATCACTGAATGGCAAGAATTATATAGTCATCATTTATAACATAAATTAAAACTTGTTATAATATATGTTCAAAATTAACCTAAAATTAATATCAATACATAATAACTTATACCAATATATCAAAAATTACCTTATTTCTGTACTGATATACAAAATTCTGAATCAATGTTTAAAATGTAACCTCAATTTTGCATAAAATTTCAAAGACGTCTAAATATGTAAGAATATAGCTATGAAATGCTTCTTGGTATAGAGTAGATTCAATATTCTATCTCTTTGGGTCTCATATTCTTGCAGTATTTCTATATCCCCCTTTTCTTTACAACATCCTCCCCTTTCCTAATCAAAAAACAAATAACAGAGAAAAGGAAAGAGAAAAAGAAATAACTAAATTTCATTTCTTTATCTTGTTTCTTCCCGTTCCTAGACACACACTGTTTGTGACCAGCCCCTATTAGAAGACTACAAACATTTAACACTCATTGAATAAACCAAAATCAGCCACTCCATCTCTTGGATCTGGGCATAGTTTTCTTATGATTTCTTCCTGCTGATATTGGACATAGAACACATAGAAGTTGTCTTTAGAAGTCAAGAAGTTTAGAAAAGTGGTTGGTGCAAATAAATCCATTTTTGCTTACCAGTCCTGCTTGTGGAATGACAATCCTGTCACTTATTAATTTACTGTTAAATTCCTAGGAAATGAACTTTTTCTCATTGCCTGACTCCCTCCTAACCTAGTTAACTGATTAAATTATTCTGTCTATTCTTTGATTAGTTATCTCTCTGTAACTCCTGGCCCACTTTTTTTCTTTTTCTGTCCTCAGAGTCTATCTCAGTGTTTCTCCAAGGTCATCTACCTGCTGTTTTATATCCAGCTTCTCTATCTCTCTCTTCCTGTTCTGTCCCTGAGCTCTCTCACTAATTCTCGACCCAGCGCTCCTCTGCTGTATATGTGTTAGGGGCCTCATATCACCTGGTGTATGCTGCTTCATTGGTGTCTCAGTGTATGAGAGATGTCGAGGTCCAGGTCAGTTGGGACTGCTGGTCTTTCCATGGGGCAGCCACACTCCTCAGCTTCTTCCAGTTTTTTTCTAATTCAACCACAGAGGTCCCGGGATTCCAGCCACTGGTTTGGTGCTAGTATTTGCACCTGACTCAGCTGTTCACTGGACCTCTAGAGAGCAGCCATGCTAGGCTCCTGTCTGCAAGTGCATCAGTAACAGCTTCAGGGCCTTGTGCATCTGCTCTATCTGGACTCCGATTTAGGCCTGTCAATAGATCTGATTTCTCTCACCCTCTTCTACAGTTTTGTCGCTGCAGTTCCTTCAGACTGAGTGAAAAGCTTTTGAATGTGTGATGGCAACCCCATCTATCCCTTTTTTTAACATTTAAAGGTAAATTATTATTATTATTATTTTTGAGACAGGGTTTCTCTGTATAGCACTGGCTGTCCTGGAACTCACTCTGTAGACCAGGCTGGCTCGAACTGACAAATCCTCCTGTCTCTACATCGCAAGTGCTGGGATTAAAGGCATGTACCACCAATACCCAACAATTTAAATAATTATTTACTGGCTTCCTTGCTTTGGATTTTTTAATTGTCTTCTCTCATTTTCTGTTCCCTGTCTAGCTCCAAACATTGAGCTGTCATTTTCCTGCCCTATCTCTTGTTTGCCAGTAAAGAATTTCCTGCCTTCCATTTCTCATAGAAATTCTTTCTCTCCAGTTTTAACTGTGAGAGGCTGTCCTAAGTCCATGAGGAGGCTCTGCCCTACATCACCATATGATGAGGCAGCAAGTGAGTAGCCAGCACAATCCCCCTCAGTTCTGCTCTCTCAAGATCTCTATTAGCCTTCTCCCTGACTAGTTAACTGCTTTGAGAGGTACTTGTCTATAGGGCCCAACTGATTCTATTTCTACTCAGCCTGGACTTGTTAAAAGCACCCATTTCCTGTTCAGCAGGTTTTTATTAAAAAATTGCCTAGGGATGTGTTTGCTTGTTCTTTTTCTATTTTACCTCAACAGCAGCCACACCTGGCCTCCTGAGGATCCCTATCTAACCCACCTTGCTTTGGGGATTTCCCACTCTACCTCTGCTGCTCTACCTTGCTAAGCAACCATTTAAAGGAACAGAATTAGGAGCCTTCTGAACCTTAAAAGCACTAGTGTGCTAGATTCAACTTTGGATTTCTGACTAAGTTTTTGCCTGACCTGCAGTGCCAATAAAACCGCAGTGCCTCTCTCCTAGGACTTTACTAAACTTGAGTTCTGTCCCACAATGGACCCATTTGTATATATAGTATATCCTTTCTTCCTTTCTTAGTCCTGCTCCTGGGATGACAACTCTGACACTAACAAATTATTATTAAATGCCTAGACCACAAGCTTTGGCTCATCCCCTGACTACATGTAAACTTACTTACTATTTAAACAAGTCTATATCTATGCCTTGATTATTTACCTCTCCTTCCTTCCTTTCTTCCTGTCTCCTCAGAATCTCCCTCAACTTCTCTCTAGTTGATCTACCTGCTTGTTTAAGTCCTGCTCCTTTGTCCAGCTCATTATTGATCTATTAGCTCTCCCCATTTCTCTCTTTCATCTCTTACTATTTCATAGAATACTCTCTCTTCCTGCCAATGTCCTACCTCCTATTTCCTGACTCAGCTGATTGGCCATTGGCTTTTTTGTTAGTGTTTAATTTTCTTTTTAAACTTATTTACTTTATTCCCAATCACTGTACCTCTCATGGTCACCCTTACAACAAGCCTCCTAATATCTAAATTCCCCTACTCCTCTGAGTTGTGAGGGTACTCCTGTCTATCTATCACACTGATACATCAAATCTCTGCTAGGCTAGGCACTTCCACTGCCACTGATGCCAGACATGGCAGATCAGATAGAAGAGTATATATCACATACAGGTCTCCTCATTCTGTTCCTTTAAAACACATACAGAGTAAATCCTGTCAGGGATGTCTTTTTGATTGTTTAATATTTTGGGTTTTTTTGGTTTTTTGATTTTTGCAACCAGAAATCTTTTATAAGTAATAAATATTTCTCTATTGATACAATGTATGTAGTGAGCAATATGTACACATCATTTAAAAAAGATTCTCATTACATGTTGCAGTATTTTTTAGGTATATGCCCAGGAGTGGTATAGCCAGGTCCTCCGGTAGTACTATGTCTAATTTCCAGGGGAACCGCCAAATTGATTTCCAGAGTGGTTGTATCGGTTTGCAATCCCACCAGCAATGAAGTAATGTTCCTCTTTCTCCAC
>NW_022196903.1:127490031-127493336 GCF_008632895.1 Mastomys coucha
GAAGAAGGAAGACCAAAAGGTGGACATTTCATTCCTTCTTAAAAGGGGGAACCAAATACCCATGGAGGAGTTGCAGAGATTAACTATGGAGTAGAGGCCGAAGGAAGGGCAAGCCAGCCTAAATATAGCTATCTCCTGAGAGGCTTTGACTGTACCTGACTAACACAGTTGTAGAGGCTCACAGACATCCATCGAACTGAGTACAGGGTCCCCAGTGAAGGAATTAGAGAAAGGACCAATGGAGCTGAGGGGTTTGCAGCCCCTTAGGATGAACAACAATATGAACCAACTAGTACCCTCAGAGCTCCCAAGGTCTCAACCACCAACCAAAGACTGCACATGGAGGGGTCTGATTGTTCAGGCAGCATGTGTATAGTAGAGGATTGCAAAATCGATCATCAATAGGAAGAGAGGACCTTGGCCCTGTGAAGGTTCTGTGCCCCAGTGTAGGGGAATGCTAGGACCAGAAAGTGGGAGAGGTCGGGGTGGCAGGCATGGGGAGGGGGAGGCAACAGGGGTTTGTTTTTGTTGTTTTTGTCTGTTTCTTTGTTTTTTGGAGGGGAAACTGGGAATGGAGAAATTTGCATGTAAATAAAGAAAATATCTAAAATAAAAAAAAATAAAAATAAATTATCATAGTTATTAAGTAAAAAAAAAAAAGATTCTCTGCACTTTCTTTGAGCAGATAAAAAACAACTCTTTAACCACACTGTAATATAAATCTCTCTGACCACCATACGAATGGATAGCATATTATAATATGTTCTGAGAATTCTGTAACTAATACAATTATTTGCTATGCATAGCTGAAGTTTTGGATAGAGATATTTTCATATCTCGGGTTTAAAGGTGTCTTAAATTTGAGGGATCAAAAAATACCTCACATGTTTTTAGTCTTCTTGTTTCTCCCCTTTTTTCTCTAGCCGAGATCTTCAGAGGTCTCCCTCTATCAAATTTGCTCCTTGTTACTTTGAAAGGAAGCCAAAGCTCCCTCTTTTCTCCTGTTGAAACAAACTCAAAACCTCTCCTCCAACATGATGTTCATTTTATCCATCAGATTGTAGGCTTCATGACTATACACTCATCCAATCTAGGAGCCCCATTTCTATAGAAGAATGCTCCATTTGACATATCCATATTGGTAATATCCATTTTGACCTTCTACAACAGGATGAATATTACCAATACCATTGGACACAGAACTATATTCATGTTGATAAATCAAATTAAGAATGTATGAAGTGAAAATATCCTCTACAAATATATCTATATATACACATATAAATTGCATGTATATATTTATATGTACATGTGTATATATATATAACTTATATAATTTCTACATATTTTTCAGGAAGTCTTTGAATTTCCTTTGTAGATAAGGTTGGTTTGAAATAGCAAGGAACCTCTCTGTTTTCTTATTTTTGTCACAATTATTAAGATTAAATATGTGAGTTTATTTAGAATCTACATACCCTTGAAAACATTTGTGTCAATTTTTCTCTTTCTCTCTTCCTTGAAGATTTACCTTTCATGTAAATTTATTTATCCTTTTTTTCTCCCATAGTTAATATCATTCCTAGTATTCAACTTTAATAAACATCTTACCTAATCTTATTGCATCAGCATACTTTAAGCATATTATGACCAGTTCAGAGGCCTCATGGGTTATATATCATCTTCTGGCTGAAACGTTATGAGTTCTCCCCTAAGGTCCCCAAATCTGCCCACAGGAGACAATTTGACTAATCAGAGTAGAATGATACAGTCACCAATCCATGTCACTTCAATTTAGACCATAGTCTTTCAGTGTATCCAGAAGGAAAATAAGATGACATATCACATTTAGACCTCAATTGGCACTAAACCTTCGCCTTTAATTTAAAACAATATCATATTTTCTCTATTACATGTGGCTTATTTATCTATATCCTCTGAAAAAAGACATTTGTATTTTGTATTACCAAGCTGAAAATTAACCTGCAATGTAGTTAATAGGCTTAATATTATTATTTTTTTAAAGATTTATCTCTTTATTATATGTAAGTACACTGTAGCTGTCTTCTGACACTCTGGAAGAGAGCATCAGATCTCATTACGGATGGTTGTGAGCCATCATGTGGTTGCTGGGATTTGAACTCATGACCTTTGGAAGAGCACTCAGTGCTCTTAACCGCTGAGCCATCACTCCAGCCCAATATTATTATTTTTTATATATTACTCTTATCCAGCAATCTCTGGTTCCCTTAGTTGAATACTTTTCTTTTCTGGAAAATATAAAAGCATACAACCTGCTACAACCCTAACCCTTGTTTCTAGCATTGATGAGCAAAACCCTGCTACAACCCTAACCCTTACATTGACGAGCAAAATATACCTTTTCCATGGCAAAATGCCTTTTCTTAAGATTTATTTTTTATTTATTTTATGTGTATGAGTACACTGTAGCTGTACAGATGGCTGTGAGGTATCATCATGTATATGGCTGCTGGGAAATGAACTCAGGAACTCTGCTGGCCCTGCTTGCTCTGGCCTTGCTTGCTCCAGTGTAATTCACTGTAGTGGTCTTCAGACGCACCAGAAGTGGGCGTTAGATCTCATTATGAGTGGTTGTGAGCCACCATGTGGTTGCTGGGATCCGAACTCAGGACCTTAGGAAGAGCAGTCAGTGCTCTTACCTGCTGAGCCATCGCTCCAGCCCTGCAAAATGACTTTTGACAACAGAAAAAGCATTATCTGTCCCTTTCAAATCATAAATATACCTTATATGGATAAATAGACCTATATTACCATTTTTCATTATCTAAATATAAGATTGATGTGTATTTAATTTTTAAATTATTACAAACATTTTAATGATTACTAAGCAAAAAACAAACTTACATACTACATGTAAAGGCAGGATGTGTCACTTTGAATATTAGTCTGTCATTTTTAAGTAGTTGTATCTATCTTCAGAGAATCTCACCCTGATTGTAATATGCTCTAGGAGCTACAAGGCTCTTCTACAGTATAGTCTATGAACAATCATGGACTGCCATCTGGCCCACATGCCTGGCAACAATCACAAGCCCATGAGTCCTGCAATGTTTAGTTAGGCCAGAGCCTCTGTCTATTACCCACTCAAGAAAAATAATGGGCCTGTGGCAAGATGGGGCTGGAGACTTTACTCTTCTTTCTATCCCTCAGACAGGAGATCTATAGTCCCTATCCTTCTCTCTCAGCAGGGATACTCAACCTCTGTGATCTGACTGCCTCTTGTAGACTGCTTTATGCCTTAGTTGCCTTGACCTGAACTGGGTTGT
>NW_022196903.1:127494091-127494428 GCF_008632895.1 Mastomys coucha
TTTTTTCCATTAGATATTTTCTCTATTTACATTTTAAATGTTGTCCCCTTTCCTCTTTTCCCCCTGAAAGCACCCATCCCATCCTCTCTCTCCCTGATCACAAAGCCACCCACTCCTGCTTCCCTGTTCTGGAATTCCACTATACTGGTGTATCAAGCCTTCACAGGACCAAGGGCCTCAACTCTCATTGATGTCCGAGAAGGCCATCCTCTGCTATATATTCAGCTGGAGCCATGGTTCCCTCCATGCATACTCTTTGGTTGGTTGTTTATCACTTGGGAGCCCCGGGGCTACTGGTTAGTTCATATTAGTGTTCCTTCTATGGGGCTGCAAGCTC
>NW_022196903.1:127494468-127496995 GCF_008632895.1 Mastomys coucha
CTTCCACTCCTTCAGTTCTTTCTCTAGCTCCTCCAAGGAGACTCTGTACTCAGTCCATTGGTTGGCTGTGAGTATCCACCTCTGAATATGTCAGGCTCTGTCAAAGACTCTCAGAAGACAGCTATATCTTTTCCCAATCTGCTGGTTGTCATTTTGACCTATTTACAGTGTCCTTTGCATTACAGAACCTTTGCAGTTTTATGAGGTAACATGATCTTAGAGCATAAGCCATTGGTGTTCTGTCCAGGAAATTTTCCCCTATGCACTGCATTCATAAAATTCTCATTCCTTCTTAAAAGGGGGAACAAAATACCCATGGAAACTAACTATGGAGCAGAGACCTGAAGGAAGGACAATCCAGCCTAAATATAGCTATCTCCTGAGAGGCTCTGACAGTACCTGACTAATATAGATGCAGAGGCTCACAGCCATCCATTAAACTGAGTACAGTGTCCCCAATGAAGGAGTTAGTGAAAGGACCAAAGGAGCTGAAGGGTTTGCAGCCCATTAGGATGAACAGCAATATGAACTAACTAGTACCCTCAGAGCTCCCAGGGACTCAACCACCAACCAAGGAGTACACATGGTGGGACTGATTGTTCTGGCAGCATGTGTATAGAAGAGGATTGCAAAGTCAACCATTAATGGGAGGAGTGGCCCTGTGAAGGTTCTGTGCCCAGTGTAGGGGAATGCCAGGGCCAATAAGTGGGAGAGGGTGGGGTGGCAAGCAGGGAGGGGGGAGGTAATAGGGGTTTGGTCTTTTGGTTTTTTGGTTTTTTTTTTGTTTGTTTGTTTGTTTAGGGGAAACTGGAAAAGGAGAAATCATATGACATGTAAATAAAGAAAATATCTAATAAAAAAAAGAAAATTGATGGAACTAGAAAATATCATCCTAAGTGAGGTAACCCAATCACAAAAGAACACACATGGTATGTACTCACTGATATGTGGATATTAGCCCAAAACTCATAATACCCAAGGTACAATTCACAGAACTCATAAATCTCAAGAAGAAGGAAGACCAAAGTGTAGGTGCTTTGGTCCTTCTTAGAATGGGGATCAAAATACTCAAGGAAGAAAATCAAGACAAAGTGTACAGCAGAAACTGAAGGAAAAGCCATCAAGAGACTGCCCCACCTGGGGATTCATCACATATATAGTCGCCAAACCCAGACACGATTGTGGATACCAAGAAGTGTTCAATCAAACCCCTTTTCACTGTGAACTTATTTCCATACTATACAGCCAATTATAATATTTTGATAATTTTATATGATCAGTTTTGAGACTTAATAAGCCCAACTGCACATACACTGGAATATGTCTAAATTATTCAGCTTAAAGTGGGGATGCCTATTTCTAAACATAATCCTCAAAATACATAATTGTATTCTTTTTCTGAAACTTTTTACTTAGTGGTTTTTAAGCACACGAAATAATGAATTTCTTCTGATATGCATACACATAGACCACTGTACTTTTCTCATATGCATTTCTGAATTGATTTTATTCCAATCTTTCTACTAACAATTTCTTACATTTGCATGTTTGTGTGTGTATGTATGTATGTGTGAGAGAAGGGGAGGGAGAGAGAGACAATGAGAGAGAGAGAGACAAAGAGAGACAGAGAGAGAAGAAATATCAAGTCCATTTTGTACTGTGAAAATGGTCCCAGATCTGTAGTTTTACAATGCTGAATTCTAACTTATCAAGGGATACACTCAGAGAAAATGGCTCTTTCCCTTCCAAGAAGTTAAGAGCTGCCAATATCTCTGCATCTAGGGATCAATTTTCATACCCAACTCTTCTCTCCATGCTAGGATTTAGGTCTCTAAGCACCTGATTCTCACTGAAACCTAATAGAATGCCCTCTTTCATAATTAATTTTATTACTTAATATTTCATGTTTGTTTTTGTTTAATCGTTGCTTGCTTTCTTCTTTGCTTGTGTTCCTGAGACAAGCTCTTTTGTTCCAGGCTGGCCAATATGTATTTAGAAATAACCTTAAACTTTATATTTGCCTCTTATGCATCCCAAGTCCTAAGATGTTACTTAAATCCTGAGAGGGATAATTTATTGTTACTTACATGGACAAAATACTTAATGCATTTAAACAAAAATGCTTCCTGGAACAGCAGGACCTGGTGCAATTCACTCACTGCCAGAACAGGTTGAGGTGTTCTACCACTGCTCACCATGGTAAACCTCACTTCAGGCTACAATCTGTGTGGGGAGTAATGATTTGACATGTGAAATATAATCTATATTTTTGATCTATATGAAATACAAAACTCTTCTAAAACTGAGGTATGGGTGGTCCTCTGCAGAGCAAAAGTTTGAAGTTTGCAACACCCATCAGATACAATTTAATTCTAGGTTTCAGCAATAACCAGACTTGGCTTAATTTTGCTTACAAAGGCCCACACTGGCTCTTGTGAGCAGAACACGGAAGAGAAGTTATTGAAGGGGGGAATGACACGAACATCCTGGAGGATGTGACAATTTCTTTCTGTAAAAGGACAGAAAG
>NW_022196903.1:127498228-127499366 GCF_008632895.1 Mastomys coucha
GTCTTTTGAGAAACTCATATAAATTAAAATAATTTTTAGTAAATTAAAAAGAATTTCAATAAAATGCCCTGCCTGTGACCCTGACCTCTAATTTTCTAATGAACGTTTTCTTTTTTGCTACTCTTCTCCCACATCTGATCAATTCTCATACCCCACTGAGTAGTTTCTCTTCACTATGAAGCCCTAGGACTTCTTTTTCACGTATTCATAAGACAAAGGCCTCACCTCAGACCCTGAGCTAGGTGGAGCTGGAGTAAAGAAAGTCCTCAGACTTTGGCCTCTGCTGACACTGATTCTCCACTTACTGTGGTGAAGTCTGTCTCTCCTGTGCTCATCAGACAATTCATTAATTTGTGTGGCTCCTCCTACTTCCTGTGCACAGACAGGAACTCACTGAATATCTAACTCACAGCACTTGGCTGGTATACTTGGATTCAGGGTAATTGTAACAGGTTGGTTCATGGAATAGGATCCATGGAATGAGATTCTGGATTTCTTGTTGAGTTGAACACTCAGTGTTACATGCTATTTTTAAATACACAAAAGACAAGAATCAGTATCCAATGCCTTTCCATTATTCCTCGCTCAATTTTACACTTAATCCCTTCACTGTAGTATGTGTATTTTATTACATAACTAAAAGGCAACTCATTTTAAGGTCATTTAATCTTGTATTAATCAGGGTGTGTTTTTTTTTATTTTAAGTCTTAACACAAGAAGCTTGAAGAGTGTTTAGATACAGGGTGATGTCCTGTATGGCATAGAGGAAGATAATAAAGGGAAAAGGAAAGATGAATAAGAACATTGAAAAATACAAAACATCATAGGGAAAAGAAAGAAATCCAAAAACTAATAAAAATGAATTAGAAAAAATTAAGAATGGAAGTGAAAATACACAGTTTTGACATAGTTTGCAAAAGGGTCACTTTGTGTTTGCAATACATGGAATTCAGTTCTGGGGATGGTTTTGATAGTTAGGAGACTCCTTTCTTAACAAAAATTACAGAGGGAGGGAGAGTGATATTGGGAGGTAGAAAGGTGAACATTGAAGGAGGCAGGGAACCAGAAAGAAAACATGAATGAAGAATGGCATCACAGGGTTAGTCTTATGTGCTTGTACTACATGTAAGATATAGCA
>NW_022196903.1:127500045-127501338 GCF_008632895.1 Mastomys coucha
GAAAGAAGGACTGATATGGTCTGGAAGTGCTTAGAGAAAATGTTTGCCTTGGTTGTTCCTGTTCACTCTTCTTGTTCAGTAGACTCTAAATTATGTCATCATAGGGTGCTAGAGCTTGGGAAATGATGTGATGAAAAATGATTCCTCTTTTTTGTACCAGTACCAAAGTTTTTTATGATAAACATATTATTTGCTAGGGATTGCATCTTTGTGCATGATTCTTAAAATTCTGTAAATATTTTGGCAAAAAAACAGTTGTTAATATATCGAATAAGAAGAAATTGTATCATTTACCTCATTTTAATCTTTGAAGCATCCTAAATGAAGCAAAATAATTTTATGCACAATATATTTCATTATTCATATTTATACCCTTGTGTTATTGTCCAAGGTTACTAATATTTCTCATTACTACAAGGTTTATTTTCAAGTCAAGAACAATCAGAGGTCTGTGGTCTATGGTGTCATCAGATATCATGTGGAAGTTCATGGTCTCTGCTCCTGCTGACTGCAAACCTTCTTCTGCACTGGTATTGATGATTTATATTCACAGTTAAGGAAGAGAAAATTAGAAGGCTTCTGTGACAACAGTCTCAAGCCCCAACAGGAACATCTTAAACACGAAGCCATCAAAGAAAAATCTTAAAATTGGTGATAAGGAAACTGGAGTGTAGATCTCTCCACAATGGATGGCTGCAGGCAAGGATTAGGGTGGGGAACACCTCACTTTTCTTTCATTGTTTTTTAACTGTATTTAATCTTTTGTATGTGTGTGTGTACACTGCAGATTTTATTCTCCTCCCCATCCACACTCTGGCTGTTCCCAATCCCATACTGCCTCTCTACATCACCTGTGCCCCTGTCTACATGAGGATGTCCCCACCACCACCACCCACACTAGACCTCTAAACACCCTCAGGCGTTCAGTCTCTTAAGGGCTAGGTATTTCTTCTCTGACTGAACTGAGACCTGGAAGTTCTCTGCTGTATATGTATTGGAGACCTCATGTCAACAGATGTAAGCTGCCTGGTTGGTGGTCCAGTGACTGAGAGCTCTCGGGAGGCCAAGTTAGTTGAGACTGTTTTTCTTAGTACAGGTTCCCCCTACTCCTCACCTTCTTCCAGTTTTCCCTAATTTGACCACAGGGATCAGGAGCTTCTGTCCATTGGTTACATATAAATATCTAAATCTGATTCTTTCAGCTGTGTGTTGGGACTTTCAGAGGGTAGTCATATTAGGACCCTTTTTGTAAGCACTCCATACCTCAGTAATAGTGTCAGGCCTCTGTGCCTC
>NW_022196903.1:127502720-127503053 GCF_008632895.1 Mastomys coucha
TTTTTTTTTTTTTTTGAAACCAGAGAGCTAAAGGATCCCAGAGCCAAGAACTCAAAAGAAAAGATATATGAAATAACTCTATATTCAACCTGGAAAACTGTAAATTGAGATAGAACTGTATCCAAGAATTAAAACCAAAGTAAAATGTGGATGTTGCCATTGAGAACTTTGTCTGGCAGTGTCGAGGGGAGTTGGGTTATAGAGGTCTTAATTTTGTTGTTGTTGTTGTTGTTGTTGTTATAGTAGTAGTTGTTGTTGTTGTTGTTGCTGCTGCTGCTCCTGCTGCTGCTGCAGCTGTTGTTTTGTTTTGTTTTGTTTTCCTGACTTTTATTT
>NW_022196903.1:127508267-127510498 GCF_008632895.1 Mastomys coucha
CAGGGAGAAATATATCAGGATCCATTGTACACAGTTCCCATATTCACTATTAAAAGATGAAACAAGTAATGCATGTAATTTTGCCCAAATATTTCATCCCTAGATTTGAATTCTGAGAGGTTGTAAATATACACAAAGTATCTGGTCAGAAGAATGTGATATTAGACCATACATATTAAAGGCTGTAGAATTATTAAAGTCTGTAGAATTGAAATGAATCCAAGACAAAACTAAGAGTAGACTTATAGCCAAGTATAGTGTATTTTCAATATGCCACAACTTAATGTCCTCAAATAGAACTAGAGTTTAAGGGCTATCATTGGCCACCAGTCTAAACTATGAATCAAATTATCTTTTAGGTGACCCACCAATATCTCTGGCCTCCACTATACTCATGAACTTTTACTCCTTCGTTTCTATCCGCCATCTTTTAAAAATTCAGATAACTCATTGAATATTTCCTTTTGTCTCTGATACCCAAGGGATGCTTCTCAAGTGTTCATGTGGCAGAAGCCTAACTTCATGCCCTTTGCTAGTTGGAGATGGAGTGAGCAAAGTTTTCTGAGCTTCGGTTCTCTATTAGCTGTTGTGAAGACAGGTTCTTAGGTCAATTCTTTATTAATGTTGGTCCCTGTTCTTCATGAGTACACCTGGGACCACACTGGATTTCTGACTCCCAGTCGTTCACTTTTACATTTGGATTTAGGGCATGAGAAAAAGTGGAAACATTAGATTCAAAAAAAGTGGAACAGAAAATATAACATAGGAAATATGCAAGTTCATGGACAATTTTACCAAGGATCTCTGGGTTTGCTGTCTAGTTCATTATTCAGATTTAAGGCATGCTTTTAAATAATCACAAAATAAGATAGCTTACAGTGCCTTTCCATGAATCAGTTACAACTAATCACTGCATTATAGTTTTGTTTTATCTATATGACTAGAGAGAACATATGATTTTATCTTCATTGCATATGCTATACAACTGAAATATCTTTTTCTCATGAAAACATAAGATTGCTTTCCTCATATTGGGGGAAAAAGTAAGAAACTGGAATCAGAGTTGTAAAGATATACATGTATGCTTCATCGAAATACCTTAGTATTACTTAGAAATGGATAAAATTTACAAGCCTCCAATAGAATTAAAAGTTAAAAGCACTTAATCATGTCTTAATAAATATGAGCTTCTTATCATTTGAAGTTTGAAAATAAAAAGCCAAATGAATGTTTAGCTACAGGTTAAAGTCATGTATGACATGGAGCTGACAAAGGCATCTAGATTCATAAAAAAAACTTTAATAAAGATCAAAGCAAACATTGCACCACACACAATAATAGAGAGAGACTTCAACACCCCACTCTCTGCAATGGACAGATCATGGAAACATAAACTAAACAAGGACACAGTGAGACTAACAGAAGTCAAGAAACAAATGGGTTTAACAGATATCTATAGAATTTTTTATCCTAAAACAAAAGGATATAACTTCTACTCAGCACCTCATGGTACCCTCTCCAAAACTGACCATATAATCAGTCATACAACAGGCCTTAACAGATAGAAGATTGAAATAATTCCTTGTATCCTCTCAGCTCACCATGGACTAAGGCTGCTTATCAATGATAACATAAACAATAGAAAGCCTACGTACAAGTGGAAGCTTAACAACTTACTACTCAATGATAACTTGGTCAAGGAAGAAATAAAGAAATTAAAGACGTTCTGAAGTTTAATGAAAGTGAGATGGAGCTGAAATTGTAGAGAAAGGGAAAGATACATAATATCATAAAATGTAAATCTTTATAGAAGAAGGAATTAACTCCAACATATACCAAAATGTGAACTCAGCTAAATAAAAAATTTGAAGTGAAATTGGAAGTAGACATCGTATCTAACACAGCCAATATTTTATAAGGTAAGAAACATACAAGTCTAAGAGTGGTTCTAAATGGAAGAAACTTTCTATTCTTAAATAAAGATAGAGAAGAAATAAGTGAGATGGAAGGAGGGAGGTGGGCGGGAAAGGGAAAGATAGAATAAGAAAGAAGGGCATGCTAGGTTTAGTGGTGCATACCCTAAATATTAATACTCTGTATTAGTTTTCTCTGTATCTGAGGAGTTCCAGGTCAATCATGACTATGTAGTGAGATCATTATTCAAACAACAAAAACAGAAGCAACAGCAATAACAAACAAAAGCAAAATAACATACCATAGGGAGGTATACT
>NW_022196903.1:127510968-127511690 GCF_008632895.1 Mastomys coucha
AGCACTGTTTTCAAAAGGTCAGAAGATGCCCCACACATTTTCCATCTTTTAACAATCAAGACAATCAGTGAGAAGACAGACTCAACGCCTAGAAATAAATCTTATAAAAGAACCGTGCTATTAAACTTGGTAGAATTGTATGTAAGAATCCAGAACCAAGTAAAACATGGGCACAGACTGAGTAATAAGGAAGGTTCAAGAGGGATACATGGATCATCCTGGATAAACATAATAAAATTGATTCCAGCACTGGCCTTTATAGTGGTAGGACAGTACATTCACATTAGCACCTCCTGTGCTTCCTGGCATACATAGATTTTCCCAATCTCACAAGATTTTCCTCAAGACTGAGATGTCTTGTGCATAAAGACTACATAGTCTAAAATCTTCCCATTCTTGTCAAGATATTAAATGCTAGTAAAATAAAAGTAGCCAAAAACACTCCAAAGAAATTTAGACTGTGGTGTAAATTCACAGGTGTTTCATGCTGTGAGTTCTTCTAGATTCCTGCCTTCTCCTGCAATTTTAATGAAGCTGAGTTTGGGAGTTCTTCCTTTTAAGAAGTATTTTTACATCAGGGCGGTGGTGGCACAAGCCTTTAATCCCAGCACTTGGGAGGCAGAGGCAGATAGATTTCTGAGTTCGAGGCTAGCCTGTTCTATAGAGTGAGTTCCAGGACAGTCAAGGCGATACAGAGAAACCCTGTCTCAAAAAAAAAAAGA
>NW_022196903.1:127581368-127592556 GCF_008632895.1 Mastomys coucha
GTTTTTGTTTGTTTCTTTGTTTTTTTAAGGGGAAACTGGGAATGGAGAAATTTACATGTAAATAAAGATAATATCTAAAAGAAAAAATAAGTGGAACAGAATATACCACAGGAAACATATAAGTTCACAGAAAATGTTGCCAAGGGTTTCTGTGTGTGCTGTCTAGTTCGTTAGTTAGATTTTATGTTTTTAAATAATCATGTTTTTAAATAATCACAAAATAAGATACAGTTGGCAGTATCTTTCCATGAAACAGTGCTATTAACTTTAAAACCAGTCACTAAATTATAGTTTTGTTATACTTATTTAACTAGTTGAAAGTCATGTTTTTATCTTCAGTTGCATAAGTTATACAACTGAAATTTTTTCTCATGAAAACACAGGATTACTTTCTTCATATTTGGGAGGAAAGTAAGAAGCTAGAATCTGAGTTGTGAAGATATACACATAGGCTTCATCAAAATTCCTTAGTACTAATTATAAAAGGATAAAATTAACTAGCCTCCAATAGAAGTAAAACGTAAAAGCATTTTATCTTGTCATAATCAGGATAAGCTTCATATCATTCGATGTTTGAACATAAGAAGCTAAATGAATGTTTAGTTACAGTATTATGTCAAGTATGACATGAAACTGAAATTACAGAGTAAGGGAAAGATGCATAAGATCATAGAAATGTAAACATTTTTAGAAGAAAAAATTAACTCCAACATATTCCAAAATGTGAACTCAGCTAAATAAGAAATTGTAAGTGAAATAGACATATGACATCAATTACAACAGGGCCAGTATTTTATAAGGTGAGAATCATGCAATTCTATGAGTGGTTCTGTATGGAAAGAGCCTTCTATTCTTAGATAAAGTTACAGAGAGAATAAATGAAGAGGGAAGACGGGAGGGAGAGAGGATGGAAAGAGAAAGAGAATAGGAAAGAAGAAGAGCATGCTAGGCTTAGTAGTACATACCATTGACCCCAATGGTATCTTATTTTGCTTGTGTTTGTTATTGCTCCTGATATTGTTGTTACTGTTATAATTGTTGTTGTTGTTGTTGTTGTTGTTTCTGCTGCTGCTGTTTTTGTTGTTATTTGAATAAGGATATCACAACATAGTCATGATTGACCTGAAACTCCTTAGATAGAGGGTAAACAGTGATAGGGAGGTACACTTCAGTCTTGATAAGAACTGAAACTAGCTGTAGGAACTGATTGCATTGGCCTTTGTGTTCATCTGTGTAGTTGTGGGAATAGGTCTTTTTTTTCTGAAAACTCTTAATTGTACCATATCCAGTATTTGGAGCTTGGGAAATGATGACAAATGACCCCTTATGATGTAGGATTGTAATGTATTATGTTCGCACTGCCTCCTCTCTCTCTCTCTCTCTCTCTCTCTCTTTCTCTCTCTCTCTCTCTCTCTCTCTCTCTATATATATATATATATATATATATATATATATATATATATATTCCACTTCTCTAATCAGAATAAAATTTCTCAGTGAAATTTAATTGTATGGTTGCTTTCCATTCCTGTTCAAATTACTTCTCACCAGGGCTTAATCTGTTGCTGCCTACTGAAGGCCTACCCCCTTGCTCTTGCCCAGTTATGCTGGGGCCATATCTCACAAAAGCACTGTTTTCAAAAGGTCAGATGATGCCCTGCATGTTTTTCACCTTTGAATAATACAGACAAGTTGTAAGAAGACAGACTCAACTGCTAAAAAGTAAACAAATGTGCTATTGAACTTGGTAGAATTGTATGCAAAAATCCAGAACTCAATAAAATATGGGCACAGACCTCAGAGAGGTGGAGTGATAAGGAAGGGTCAAGGGGCATACATGGATCATCCTGGGGAGAGAAAATAAAATTGATTACACCGCCTCCCTAGAGGCAGGTGGGGATGAGAAAAGGAGGGATGAGGTAGAGAAAGATGGATGAAGGCACAAAGTTCTGGGAGAGAAGACTGGAACTGAGAGTCTTCTCAGCAGTGAGGCAGAAACCTAGAGCAGTGGGAACTCCATGGAATCTACAAGGATGACCCTAGTGAAGAATGCTAGTAACAAGGGATACGAAGCCTGAATTATCCATCTTCTCTAATAATTCAAACCCTCCAGTGGAGAGAAGAGGAGCCCCAATGTAGCCAGAAAAACTTCAACCTAAAATTTGTCCTGCCTGCAAGATTTGGCAGGGTAAAAGTGGCACAGATGTTGTTGGACTGAACATCCAATGACTGATCCAACATAAAATCCATACCACTAGAGAGAACCTATGCCTGGCATTGCCTGCCAGACCAACAACCAGAATTTAGGTAGCCTAAAAACGTACAATAGAACAAAGTGATGCTGCAAAAATGAAATAATGAAATGATTTCTAATAATATTCTGCTATACTCATAGACAGGACCCTAACTCACTAGCCATTAGAGAAAGTTCACCCAGCAAAAGATGGGAGCAGATGCAGAGAAACACAAGCAAATATTATTAGGGGATCATAGAATCCTTCAGAAGATCAATTTGTAATGTAGAATCCAAGAAATAATCATCTGGTTACAGGGTCATAAAGTGTTTTCACTTGCTATCTGTGCTGTGGGGAAAATGATGAAAATATTTGCAAGTGTTCCTGATGTGTTTTGCTAGGTGTTGTCTTCTTGTAGCTACAGCTATCAAATTCTCTCCCCTCTCTTACTTAGAAACACAGACAACTCTCAGATTGCATGCTGAAAATTTTATTGGAATAGTACAGACAGTCAACACTGATTCGTTGATCTATACATTAAAAGGCCATATTTTTATCAGGTACTCTCTGAAACAGAAAAGGACGGGAAAAAAAGTTATTGAAAAATTAAGACATGCTGAATGTTCCTTAATTTCTATTGATACCCAGAGTGGCAGGGGTGGGATCCCACACCCTCTTATTCCTCCATCTCCTACACCTCATTCCTTCACCATTTTCTCAGGTTTACTCTTGTTGGGCACAGAGAAGAAGATGGTACTAAGCTGTATCTCACAAGATGAATGTGAATGAGTATCTTAGATTGTTCACTCACTGGTTCTGATATAAAAGGTTCCAGGATATATTTGCAAATATTTTAGTGCTATGTGCCCTGACTGATTGAACAACTGAAACTAACCTAAATATTTATTAACAGAGCAAGCCATAAACAAATCATGACAGACCATGCAATTTAATCCTGTATAAACAACCAGCAAAATAAAAACCAAGCAAATCATGCTGTGGGGCGATTCATAGAGTTTATGAAGCTATGACGTCTTCTAAGAAATGCGGTTTTGGAAATGAGTAACCTAATGGTCTCCATAGACCTTTCATGTAAACCTCAATTTTATATAATATTTACTCACATACACATACTAATATTTTTAAGGATATCACCAAAGGATTAAATTAATGGCTTTCAAGAACAAAAATGGGAACTTACTATGATATATAACTATGACATTAAGCCATGTGTACACCTAGGAATGTAAATTCTAACCAACTTGGGCATATACCAATTTAGAAGAACATATTAAAAATATGAACAAAGTTAGAGGTGTCTATAAGGTATCACTTAGAGACAGTGGATCTTAACATCCCTGTGTGAGTGGAGCATATTGTACACACTGAAGGTGAGAGGTCAGTGAAGGTGAATTCAGAGAACATAAGACGAAAAAACTGATTGCTTCTGCACTTCTATAAGTGAAGTCAACGCAAGGGTAATCATTGTTACAAAATAAATTAATAAAATAAATAAAAAAAAGGAGCAATGGAGCATAAAGGAGTTGTGGAGCTATGTGCCTCAAAGGCACAAGTCCACTGGAGATCCTGTGCAAGGTCGTCTTAGACTACCAAAGACATATCTATCACCTTGTACTGTCTGAATGCTAAGATTTGAAATGAGGCTGAGGCTAATGCCATTTCCGTATGCTGACAGTTAGAAAATTTTCAAACAATGATTTGACAAATACCAAGGCA
The DNA here is from genome assembly GCF_008632895.1 of Mastomys coucha. NCBI lineage: Eukaryota > Metazoa > Chordata > Mammalia > Rodentia > Muridae > Mastomys > Mastomys coucha. The sequence goes on from NW_022196903.1 coordinate 127,585,340, forward strand.
AGGTCTTTATATTTAATAATTTGACTCATTCATCTTACCTAATTTATTTCACCCCGTGGTACTTGAGGTCCTGGAGGAAAGATTATTCCTTTGCGGCCCAAACGAATGATTTCCTTGTTTCTACGTCCTCTATAATGTTCAAATCCAACCTGAGACATAGAAGGTTTCTGCTTTTGATGTATTCGTGGAGGGGGTACATCTTGTGAGATTTCAGAAGCGGGGAGTTGATTTATAAACTCTTGTGAATTTTCTTCTCCAGATTGATTTTCCCGTTCTTTCCCAGCAAAGCCAGAAGGCTCTTGATTCTCTGGTTGTCGTGTTTTCTGCTGTTGCTGTTCCTGATCATTTACAGAATTGGCATAAGGCCCTTCATTTACCACTTGTGCTGATTCATGCTCTTGGACATTCCCTGTATTCAAATCAGCAAAAAGGACACCTGAGTCCCAGGTTTGTTGCGCAGAATCTGCATAGAAAGGGCCAGAAGATATGAGCACATTCATAAAAGACTTTCCTCTTGTTATCTTTCCCTGACCGGATCACTCAATCTTATCTCTCAGAACCTATCTGCCAATTGCTAATTTGGCAGACATCCTCATCTTGGCTTTCTAATTCCACATTCCAAAAATACTTAGGTTTTTGTATTTATAATCCTGGTTCAAGTACGTGCTCCTATCCTGGCAAACAAGGAGGTTTTCACCCTTATTTATCACATTAGGTATTTCGAAAGTCAAAAGAGTAACAATGGAAAGAAAAAAATACATTAACATCAGGAGGGCTGCAAGTTGTACTTCAGGGCACAATAATAAAATCTCTGCTTATGCAAAGTGTTTTAGTTAGATTTTTGCAAACTCTAGAATGAAATGTGAGTTAACTGTTAAATACCTATACACTTCAATACAGAATAAATATACTGCATGCCTAGGGACAATTTGCTTCCATTTTTCCTTTAATTAAAAACAATTACCTAGTAACAGGAAGGCAAAAATAAAACATGGAAAGCCAACAACCCTATCTTGTTCATGAAGCTCTATTACTATATATAGGAACACCAAGGAAAAATAGATCCATGAATTTTCTCACAATCAGAGAAATCATTATTAAGGCACTTTTGTTTTCTGCCTGTATCATAACGGTGATTTGGGCTGGGAAGCACACAGATCTGTTCTGCAGTTATAGAAGCTTCGTCTCTCCTTCATTCAGTTGTCTGACCTCAATAATAATGTTGCATCATCAGGTTGGGGAATATTTATTTACATGCATGGAAAAAGTAATATTAACTCATCCATAAGACAAACATATGATGTGACAACACATGGAAACACAGACAGTTAAGCAGAATACAAGGATGACGGGTTGGTCTTCACCTGGTTGTTGTTGGATATCAAATATATCGTTGACATCTAGAAATAAAGAATAGAATAAAGACAAACTTCATACTACAATTGTTCAGAGCTTACAGAGGTCTTACAAAAAAAGTGACTTCAAGAGTCAAACTTCTAAGTATAAATAAGCTCAGAAGTTCCTATCTGAGACACTTCTGGAGCAGTACAGGAGTGCCAGAGCACTGCGATTTCTCTGTGTTCTTACCCTCCAGAAAAGAATGTAAAGATCTTTTTAATCCTCCCAGAAGCTCTACTATCAAATAGTTCCCTACTTGTAATTACACTGCATACTTCAAAATTATCCTGTGTCATTCAGCTTGAGAATACTTCCCACTCATATTTTTCTTTAATATCTCTTAGTACAGTCGGGATACAAATCCTTGAGTACACATCTTAAAATGGATGAGAAAGATGTAGAGAGTTGGCTCTGATAATTATATGTCAGTGTGTAAAGCATTAAATTTATTCTGTCTTTCTATGCTTTTAATTAATCCTGACACGTTTGTCTGTATGATACTTCTAGCACACATACACAGCAAAGCTGGCTACTCCCAATCTTTCCTCTGACTATGAGAATATGCTCTTCAATCTATCCTTTTTTTCATGTTTCTTTATATTGTACAGAGCACTTTCCTGAACACAAAATAGGCCATCTTATTCCTCTCTTCAAGAATTTTATGAATTTCAGGTAGAATATAAAGTAAAAAGACCATGTTACATGCTAAAGACATAACTATTCCAACCTTTATCACAGATATCCTATGGGCCTGTCTTTCTGCTCACCCTTGTCAGTCATTTCTCCCCTGCTTTCTCCCCTCTTTTACTTGAATGTCTCCAGATCCCACCCTGTAATATGGGGTACCTTCATCTTTTCTCTGAGCTGAGCTCAGGGCCAGCAAGGCTGCTATGAGCAGGACCACAAGCATCTTGGAGGAGGCTCTACACTTTCTCCCAACAGTATGCTGAGACACACACGGCTATCGTCTTTATAAAAGGAAGACAAACAAAGGTAGCGTCAACTGGATGACCTTGCTCCATTATTTCTCTTTGGGACTGTAGCCAGCAGGGTGGAGTCTGGAGATTTTCAATGTGCCCTAACTACAGGAGCAACAACTAATGTGGTGATATTGAGGGGTAATTGTCTCTTTACAGCCAAGTATCATTCCATTGTCTGTAGGGACCACATTCTCAATCCACTCAGGAGATGTAAAGCATACAGTTTGTTTACCCTTCCTAGCTATTGTGAGAGTGTTGCACAAGTATCTAAAGAGTGGGATGCGGAGTCCTTTGTAGTATGCCAAGGAACAGTAAATCAGTGTCACCTGTCAAATTTTCTTTTAGGTTTTCAGAATTCCTGGCCCCTTTTTCCATAATGTTTTCTCTAGTTTCTTCTCCCACAAAATCTGAACCGGAACAGGGGTTCATATTTTAAGTAACTTCTGCAGGATATGTTGTCACCTATTATCTTGATCTCACCATTCTGACTGGTATAACATAAAATCTCAGTGTACTATTAATTTGAAATTCTCTAACTGCTAAGAATTTTGAATACTTCCTTCAATGTTTGCTTGCCATTTTTATTTCTTCTTTTTGAATCCTTTCTAAAGATCCTTTGTCAGTTTTCATTTGAGACATTAGCTCTCTGGGTTGTTTCTTTGTTTTCACTTCCCTTTGTATTCTGGATATTAATCTTATCAGAAGTGTAGCTGGAAAGAATTCTCCCCCACCATGTGGACTGTATATTGACTTCAATGATTATTTCATTAGCTGCACAGATTTTTAGTTTTATGTGACTCTCTTTGTCAATCATTAGCCTTAAGTCCACTCTGAATGAAGGCTTATTCATAAAGCCCTTTTCTACACTTGGATCTCCATTCAGCACTGCCTATGTTTTCTTCTAATAGTCTCAGGACTTTATATTTCACATTAAAATTTTTTACCTATTTGTATTTGATTTTCTGTGTAAAGTGGTAAATATAGATATCATTTTTCTGCATGTTGGCATTCAATTTTACCAGGATCATTTTTGGGAGATGCTGTCTTCCTTGCATTGTAATTTTTTGGCATCTTTATCATTATCACATGACTCTAGCTATGTACACCCAAGTGTAAGTCTCCTTTTTTATTACATTGATACAATTATCTGTTATTGCTAATACCATAGTATTTTTTAATACTCTACCTCTGTAACATGGCTGGAAATCTGATCTTGTACTTCCACTAGAATTATTTGTTTCTTAGAATAGCTTTGATGACCCAGAGTGGTATTTGTCCATGTATGAATTATATGATTTTTAGACAACTTCTATGAGGAAACTCGTGGATATTTTGGCTGAGAAAATGTTGAATCTCTAAATATTGTTAGGAAACACATGTTACAATGTTAATGATACCATGGAATCATGAGAGATCGTTCAACTCCTGGTGCCTTCCTATAACTCTTTTCTTCAGAGATTTGAAGCTTTCAGTACAGACATTTTTCACAACTTTGGTTAGGTTTCCTTATAGTTATGTTTTGATGCTGTTGTGAATATGACTGTTCCAATGTTTGCTTTCTTAGTATATTTGGAATTGGTATATAAAAAGGGTACTGTTGGGTTCTTTTGTAAGTTGACCTTGTTTTCTGCCACTTTGAAAAAAAGCAATGATTATTTCTCAAAGATTTAGTTGGTAAACACATGGACCTAGAAAATATTATCATGAGTGAAATTACCCAGGCACAGAAAGGCAAATGTTTCATGTCCTATTTTTGTTAATGAGTCATAGCTGTGAATCCTTAGATTTGAATATATAATATGGAAATAAAAGTACCAACTGTATAGTAGAAAAAAAGAAGCTTTAAGGAAGGCAATGATAGAATAAAGATGCTATGAGAAAAAAATGGGGAGAATTTAACTGGTAAGAAGGACCATACAGAGGTAGAGCAAAGAAAGAGGTGTAAATAACACTAAATATGTTTCAAAAGCAATATAAAAATATATTTTATTTTTACTTAAAACAATTACAATACATAAATATACACACATGTGTGTGTTTGTGTGTGTGTGTGTGTGTGTGTGTGTATGTGTATCAGAAAAAGTACAGGTATGTGTTAAAAGCATTAAACTACTTGGTTGAGAATGTTCCCCACAAGCAGCATAGACTACTGTAGAAAGAAACAAAAAATGAAAAAGCAGAACCAGGCATGAGAAACTTCCCTTAGAGGTGTTATTCCAAGACAGGAACAAAACAGTATCAGCTATTGTAATTGCTTTGGTTGCATTTTAGAGCTTGATTGTAAGACCCTATTTGAGCTGACACTACATACCTTGGACATATGACATGGAAGAATAAAGCTGAAACCATCCTGGAAACCTCCAGCCTGAAAACTACCTCCTAGAGCATCCCAACGTTTCTGAGAGGAAGAAAGGTGGCAAACTGTCTGCGTGAAGAAAACCAGTTCCTCCCAGTATGAGTGGGTATTCTGAAGGGAAGACCCTAGAAACCTACTCCAGTTATAACTTCATAGTTCTCTCTACACTTAAGGGCTTTAAGGAAGAAAGAAATGGTGCTTGGACCTGGGAGTTTCTTCTATTGAATGCAAGGGAACTGTACGGTTTCTCCAGATACTAAATTAACAGAAAGTATGGCTCGCATGGTCTTCATTGGGAGGCTTAGGAAGGCTTCAATGAATAACACAGAGAGAAACAACATAACAAAGAATCAAGCTGTATGTTTCATACTCTATACTCCTGGAAGTAGAAGTCCTGGAGGAAGCCAGTCTTGACCTTGGCTATGTGACTGTGGTAACTTCTGCTCAATGTCATTCAACTCAGACCCATTTCCTGACTTCCTTCAGTGTCAACAATGAGTGAAGAGTATAATGTATCATGAAATTAAAATATCACCTCTGATCTCAAAGGAAACATATCAGATTAAGGAAGAGTTTACAAGTAAAGGTATTACGGAGTAAAGCGGGATGAAGTATGGGCTGGTATTAGCTTGAAGCTCTACACATCTTAAACATTTTGTTCTGCTTTAATTTTATAATATTGAATGTAATTGTTTACTTATAGAATGTTTGTGTTTTCTGTTCAAGAAGTTCTTTTTATTTTTTGTCGTATTTTATTTTATTTATTTATTTATTTATTTTGGAGGGGAACCTAGGAAAGGAGATATTGCAAATAAGAAAACACCTAATAAAAAAAAGTTTAAAAATGGAGTATAGAACTAAACCAAGATTTCACAACAGAGGAATCTCAAATGGCTGAGAAGCACCTAAAGAAATGTTCAAAGTCCTCGGTGATCAAAGAAATGCAAATCAAAATGACCCTGAGATTCCACATTATACCAATCAGCATAGCTAATATCAAAACCTCAGGTGACTACCCATGTTGGCGAGGATGTGGAGAAAAAGGAACGCTCCTCTATTGCTGGTGAGATTGCAAGCTGATACAAGCACTCTGGAAATCAATCTGGAGGTTCTTCAGAAAACTGGAAATAGATCTAACTGAAGACCCAGCAATATAACTCTTGGGAATATACCCAAAGGATGCCATAGGTACACGTGTTCCACTATGTTCATAGTGGCCTTGTTTGTGATAACCAGAAGCTGGAAACCCAGATGTCCCACAACAGAGAACAGATGCAGAAAATATTGTTCATTTACACAATGGAATACTATTCAGCTATTAAGAATGGGGACATCCTGAGTTTTGCAAGCAAATGGATGGAACTGGAAAATATAATCCTGAGTGAGGTAACTCAGACCCAAATAGACATGCATGGTATGTACTCACTAATAAGTGCATATTAGCCAAAAATAAAAATAAAAAAGAAAAGTACATAATACCCAAGATATAGTCCATAGAACTAAAAGAAGGTCAACAAGCTGAAGGGCCCAATGAGGACTCCTCAGTCCCACTTGGAAGGAAGAAGAAAGCAATCATAAGTGGGGAGGGAAGGAGGAAGGGACCTGGGAGGGAGAGTGGAGGGCAGGGGAGTAGAGGGAGGAGAGAGGAGAACATGATCTGGTATTGGGTGAGAGAAAAGGACTAAAGCCCTGAAGGCCAGTGGAAAGAGTGAGAAACAAGCAACCTCGGAAGGTAGTAAGTTGGGGGAACCCTCCAGAATGCACAAGAGACCTGGGAGGTGAGAGACTGTCAGAACTCAAAGGGAGGGACCTTAGATGAAATACCTGACAGTAAGAAAAGGAAACTTATAGAGCCCACTTCCAGCAGGAAGGCAGAGCATCAAGTGAGGGTGGGAGTTGCCATGCCACATTCAAGACTCTGACCCATAATTGTTCCTGTCTGGAAGAATTACAGGGTTGGAAATGGAGAGGAGCCTGAGGAAAAGAAGGTCCAGTGACAGGCCCAAAGTGGGATCCACTTCAAGGGGAGGTCCCAAGGCCTGATACTATCACTGAGGCTATGGAGCTCTCATGAAAAGAGACCTAGCATGATCATACTCTGGAAGACCCAACAAGCAGCTGAAACAGTCAGGTGCAGATATTTGTACCAAACCAATGGACAGAAGCTGATGACCCATGTGATTGAGTTAGGGAAAGGCTGGAAGAAGCTGAGGAGGATGGTGACCCTGTAGGAGAACCAGCAGTCTCAATTAATCTAGACCCCTGAGATCTCTCAAACACTGAGCCAACAATCAGGAAGCATATACCAGCTGATATGAGACCCCCAACACATATAAAGCAGAGGACTGCCGGTCTGGGTTCAGCCAGAGAAGATGTACCTAACCCTCAAGAAACTGGAGGCCTCAAGGAGTTTAGAGATTTGGTTGGATAGGGGTTGGGGGTTGGGGTCATCCTTGTGGAGACAGGGGGTGGGAGGAGGTATA
>NW_022196903.1:127592566-127608439 GCF_008632895.1 Mastomys coucha
GGAAGGAAGGAAGGAAGGAAGGAAGAAGGATTATGTGTTAAGTGTAGTGCCAAAAGTTTCCAAAATTATTGAAATGACAGATGTTTTTGGCTGCCTGGACAGTCACACACAAATTGCTTCCATAATATTAGAGAATCCATCTTCAGCCTTCTGGCCCAGTATATAACAAACTTTTTGTGAAGCAGGAATTATGAAGGACTTGCCTACCATGCTGTTGCTAAGCTCAGCAATGAACTTCCCTGCATTGTATTTGTCCAGTTTGGACAGCATTCTATCTGCAATTAAGGCAAGGGCATTTTCTTGTCCAGTGTCTAGCTTGCCTTATATGAAGCAAACTTCATAAGGAAGTTCTTTGGTGCTCATCATGTTCCTTGAAGTGGAATAAGGGTACTGTCAGGAACAGACTTGACTCCATGACCAAAAAAAAAAAACTTTTAATAATAAAACATCTTTAATGTCATAATCTGCTCATCTCTGAGGTTTTTGAAGACCATCTATCTAGCTCTTTACTATCTGTTCCATTTTGAGAAAGTATTTCTGTAATAAACAAGACAAGTATCTAACCTCACCCTGACTTTAATTGACTATTAACTTGCATTTCTTACTTACCCTAAAATGTTTGAAATAGAAGATTTCAAACTGACTAGAATTTAATGTTGTATTTTTAAGAATTATGTAGGCATAATACCTTAAACAGAGTTGATAGCTAGTGTATCATAACCAAATATAACTTTAATTTTATATTAATAAACAAAGATCTATACCAGTGTAAGAATTTTTTGACTCGTTAATGCTCTTTGTTCTATGAGTAGATTCAATAATCTACCTCTTTTCTATTGTCCCTTTATCCCCTCATTTTTCTTTTAAGCACTTGTCTCCCTTTACTCCCTAACCCTAGAAAGGGGTGAATGAAAAATAGTGGAAAGAAAAAGAGAGATATTCCTGAGTCTAACCTCTCAAATTTTATTTCCTCCCTGATCCAATTCCAGTACAATTTGCTACCACTACTGCGAATGATGATAAATACTTCATCACCCTACTACTTGGGAAAGGAGAATATTTTCTTGAAATTGGTTTCTTCTTACTTGGGGGTTTCTATTTTTACAGAGAGCTAGAATATTTGGATATCGGTCAAGTCTTAAGCTAGCTGTAGCAGTTCTTGTTCAGTCTCTGCCTGCTGTAACAGTTCAGGCTCTAGTGAAGCCTCCATTGGATGAGTCCGTAAGGCTAGACAAACTGAGGTCTTCTGCGGTCAGTCTCTGTCTTTGAAGATGTCCTGGAAGCAAGTTCTGATTATTAGAACTGATACTACAACAGGATGTGTTTTAGCATCTCAGCATCCCAGAGGGTGAATCTTGGCAGGGCTGCATTTTTGGTTGGTTTTGCTTTTGTTTTCAGTGAACATACAAGCTTTTAGAGATAATATATATTTCTTCTTCAGCATATGTATGGAAGGTGAAGTGTACACATCTTAGCTAAAGATGAATTTTTGTTCTCTGTTTGAGAAGGTAAATTATCTGTCTTTTTTAAAGTTAATTTTACAAGTTTGTTAGTTAAATTTATATAAGTTAGTATAACCAAACTGTAATTTAAATTTCTGGTTATACTATTTGGAAGGATGGCATGATAAGTCTTGAGAATTCTGTAGCCAAGGAGATTGACTCACATGCTTAGTTGAAGTTCTGATCTAGAAACATTTTTATGTCTCAACAAATCTCAAAGCTATTCTCATGTAGGGAGATCAGTGTATACTTTACCTTTTTTGCTGTTTTTCTTAATTTCTTTCTACTTTCCTGCAGCAAGGATCTTCAGGGTGTCTTCCCTTGTCATACATGATTTTTATTATTTTGGATGGAATCCATAGTTTTTCTTAACTTGTGAAAACAAAAACATATTCTTTCCCCCAATGCAACATTTCTTATCTGTCTCTGGGAGATTTCTTATCCCTTTTGTAAGATGTAAGCATCTCTTTCTTATATGTACTTCTATATCCATTATAGAGGCCTTTGGTCTCTCCCGGGGTTTTTATTAAAGCTTGATTTCAAGTTTTGATATCTAGGCTATTAGTGTTTATATCCAGAACAATGTTGTTTAAGCTGAGATGGCCAATTTGAACTTGATATTAAGGCCTCTTGGGGCATTTCTTAACAACAGGTTACCTTGTTTTCCCTTTGCATTAGTGCAGTACCAGCTTGTATCACCCCTTTTGCATATGCCAGAAGGCTGGGGCCTTCTCTTTGGTTTATATCAAGAAAAAGCATTGATTCTTAGGAAGGCCTTGTCTCCAATCCCTTTTAAATGACCTTTCTTGCCATGATTAAAACATTTGACAATTTGGCTTTTGTCTGGACATTTGGGGATTATTTTTCCTATAAAAGCTGCATCCCTATAATTTTATAAATCTAGCTTTTATATTGGATTCCATCTCAATTATTTCTGAGAGTGGCTGCTGCCTGATGGTACTTGAACTGGATAATCTAAGATTGGTTTTCTAACAAGGGGTTTTACCCTTTTTCTTTTGTATCTATATTTGTATCATTTAAAATTTTATTTATAATTTTTCATACATTTCTTTTATGGCCTGTCTCCATTTCTACTATTTTTCTTTTTCTTGTATTAAGTTTTCTTCTAAGGTTGGTGTCTCTAAAACTTTCTTTTTAAGGATGGCATACAAAATATTATGACTTTTGCTATAGTGTGCTCACACAACAGGACCTATCATGACTGCCCTCCAAAAAACACAACAAGCAGTGGAAAGAGTCAGATGCAGATATTTACACCCAACCAATGGACAGAAGCTGGGGACCCCTGTAGCTGAATTAGGGAAATCTGGAAGAAGCTGAGGAAGATGGTGACCCTATAGGAAGACCAGCAGTCTCAACTAACTTGGACCCCTGAGATCTCTCAGATACTGAGCCACCAACCAGGCAGCATACACCAGCTGATATGAGGCCCCCAGCACATATATAGCAGACGACTGCCAGGTCTGGACTCAGTCAGAGAAGATGCACCTGACCCTAGAGAGACTTGAGGCCCCAGGGAGTAGAGAGGTCTGGTGGGATGGGAGTGGGGTGGGGACATAACGCCTCCTGGGTTTGGGGGAGGAATTATGGGATGTGGAAGAGTCAGAGGATGGACGTGGAGGAGGATAAAGTCTGGACTGTAAAATAGATTAAAGAGTAAATAAAAAATAAAGTTAATAAGGAAAATAATTAAATTAAAAAATATTATGATTATTAAGGTTAAGATAACAAATATAAACATAATAATCATATATCCTTTAATTTTATTAATATTAAATTCTTTTTACCTGTCTTCAATTTTTCTATTTCCAGTCTCTCCCTTTTTTAACATTTAAACGTAACTTTAAACCTTTCTTACCTGTCAGAAAGCTTCCTTGCTTTGGATTTTTGCTGTCTTCTCTCATTCTTTTTTTCTCTTTTTAGCTCAGCCCTTGAACTGTCCATTCACCTGCCCCTGTCCACTTGTTCACCAAGAGAGGCATTCCTGCCTTCCTCTTATCACAGAAGTTCTCTATCTCCAGTTTTAACTCTGAGAAGTTGTCTTAAGTCCATGAGGAGGCTCCTCAGGCCCTCCCCATGTATTGAGGCAGCAAGTGACTAGCCAGCACAATCCCCTTCAGCTCTGGCCTCCCAAGATCTCTACTCCTGCTCCTGACTAGAAAACCATTTTGAGAAGTGCTTCTCTATAGGTTCCAGCTGGTTCTCTTTCTACTCACTCTAGGCTTCTTAAAGCACCCATTTTCCTGTTCAGCAGGCTCTTTTTAAAAGTGCATGGGTGTTTGGGTCTTGAGTTTTTACTTGTTTGTTTGTTTGTTCTTTTACCTCTGCAGCAGCCACACCTGGCCTCCTGAGCCCCACCCCATGTCCCCCAGCTTGCTTTGAGGTTTTCCCACTCTAGCTCTGCTGCTGTACTTTGCTAAGTAAGCAACCATCTAAAGGAACAGAACTAACAGCCTTTCTGAAGTTTAGAAGCGCTGGTTTGCTCCCTTGAGCTTTGGATTTCTAAGTTTTTGCCTGACCTGCAGCGCCAATGTAAGTGCACTGCCTCTCACAGAGGACTTTACTAAACGTGAACTGTATGCCCCACAGAGGACTCATTTGGAAATATATAGGTTTTTCTTATCCCAGTCCTGTTCCTGGAATGACAACTGAGACTAATTAGTTTTTGGGTTTGGGGGGGGTTGGTTTGGTTTGGTTTGGTTTGGTTTGGTTTCTGGTTTTTTGGTTTTTTGAGACAGGGTTTCTCTGTATATCCCTGGCTGTCCTGGAACTTACTTTGTAGACCAGACTGGACTTGAACTCAGAAATCTACCTGCCTCTCCCTCCCAACTGCTGGGATTAAAGGCATGTACCACCAGTTCCTGGCTCCTAATGAGTTATTATTAAATGCCTAGGCCGTAAGTTTTGGGTCATCCCCTAACTTGCTCTAAACTTCTTTAACCATTTAAACCACAATCCTATGTCTACCACTCTGTTAGTTACCTATCCTTCAATGCTTCCTTCTTGTCTCCTCAACATCTCCTTCAACTTCTCTCCAGATTCATCTACCTTCTTGTTTATATCCTGCTACTTGGCCCATCTATTACTTGGTCCATGACACCCCCCTCTCTCAACTCTCTGATGTCCCTCTTTCATCTCTTACTGTTCCCGAGAATCCTCTCTTTCTGCCAATGGCCCACCTCCTATTTCCTGACTCAGCTCATTGGTCATTGGAGTTTGTTTGATTGATGGATGATTGATTGATTGATTGATTGATTGATTGATTGATTGATTGATTGATTTTTGTCCTTATTCATTTTGCATCCCATTCACTGATCCTCTTCAGGTCATCCCCAACAATCCTCCTCCCATCTCCCTCCTCTTCTCCTCTGAGTGGTTGCATCCCACCCTGTATATCTCCCTCCCTGACACTTCAAGTCTCTGCTAGGCTAGGTACTGCATCTCCCACTGAGGCCAGACAAAGCAGTCCAGTCAGAAGAACATATCCCACATACAGACAACAGCTTTGGGGATAGCCCCTTTCCAGTAGTTCAGGACCCACATAAAGACCAAGCTAAACATCCAGCTCCACAGAAAATGCTGGAAGGAAACCTCCAACCCAAAAAGGATAGCTACATCCAAGAAATCACAGGAAATAGGTAATTCTACACCAGCCAAAACAAGGAAAGTGCATACATACACACACCACCACCACCATCAAAGAACAGGAAATAACAGCCAGTGGTCATGAATATCTCTCAACATCAATGGACTCAATTCCCCAATAAAAAGACACAGGCTTTTTATTAACACGTGGTTTATAAGAGATTCTTTCTAAAAACAAGGCTTAATAAAGCTACCTAGAACATTTGTTGTCTAGTTTCTATATGTTGAGAAAGTGCAGCCTAGAATTAGGTCCTGACTGAAACAGTCTGTGATGCTAGACTAAGTGAGCTAGCTGTTTTAAAGTTGCCCTGCAAGCAAGTCTTTCAAGGAAACTCATTGATCTGAGGTAGGATTGAGTCTGAGGTAGGATCATGTAGGAAGCTGGGACAGTAGGCTTAAGCATCTCAGCATCCCCCAAGGTAAACCCTGTCAGGGCTGTCCTTTCGTTGGTTTTTTCTGTAAGCATAAAGATTTCACAGGTAATATATATTCTGCATTAACATAATGTATAGAATATGCAATATGAACAAGTCAGTTAAAGATGATTTTCTGCTACTTGTTTGAACAGGTAAAAGACAACTCTGTAAAGTTAGCTTGGATTGTATAACCAAACTGTAATATAAATTTCCATCCGTGTACTATGAGTGAATACCATGAAATAGTAAGTCTTATGAGGGGATACCATGTAATAATAAGTCTTCAGAACTCTATAGCTAACAATATTATTTGCCATGCATAGCTGAAGTTTTGGCTGAGATATTTTTATGTATCAGTCAGTTTCCTAAGTGTCCTAATTTTGAGGAATCAACAAATACCTCACCCGTTTTTGATCTTTTTCATTCTCCCCCTTTCTGTAACCATGTTCTTCAGAGGGTCTCCCTCCATCAAATGTGATCCTTATTACTTTTAAAGCAATACTTTGTCCAGCAGTTTGAAGTCTTCATGAGTATTAAACTGATACAAACTACCAGCCCCTTTTTTATCCTGGTCTACTCCATTTTGACCTCTCTCAAAGAGGATGGACAATATTACTATTACCATTGAATACATCACTGTATTCATGGTGATAAATCAAAACTAGGCTGTATGGAGTCCAAATACATTCCTCTACAATTATGCATGTTTATTATTATTTATTGAGACAGAGTTTCTCCATGTAGACCAGACTGTCCTGGACTCCCTCTGTAGATCAGGCTGGCTTTGAAATTGCAAGGAACCTATCTCTGTCATTGTGTCCCAGTTGTTGGGATCAAAGGCATGAGTTGACTCATTTAATATCTATATACCCTCAAAAACCTTTATGTTAATTTTTCTCTCTTTCTCCCTCCTTTGGAGATTTATCTTTCATGTAGACTTATTAATCCTTCTTTTTTCTCTCTTAATGTAATATCCTTCCCAGTATTAAACATGGTCAAACTTCTTTCCATCTTAGTGCATGAGCACACTTTCATGTATATTGAGTCTTGTTCAGAGGTCTCAGACTGAGTTATGTATGATATTCTAGCCTAAAACATTATTATTTCTCTCCTGGGAGCCCCACATCTAAGGAGGCTGGATGGCTAATCAGAGTAGCATGATATAGCTCCAAACTTATGTCATTTTAATTTAGACCATTGTCTGTCAGTATATCCACTTGGATGGTATTATGGCAAATCATGTTTAGAATTCAATTGGCATTAATCCCTTGTCTTTTTAATTTAAAACAATATTTCATTGTCTCTATGAAATGTGAGCTTATTTGATTTATCTCCTCTGCCAAAAGACATCTGTATTCTGAATTGCCAAGCTGAAAATTAATATATGATACACTTAATAAACTTAACAGTATTATTCTAGTCCCATGGTCTCTAGATTTCTTAGATGTTTATCTTCTCCTGGAAAAAATAAAAACAAATAACCCTGCTCCAAGCTTAACTCTGAGTCCTTACATTGACTAACAGAATATATCTTTCCTAGGGCAAAATCCTTTCTGGCAATAGAAAAAGTATTATCTTTCTATTCAAAATTATAAATATGCATTATGTGAACAAACATACCAATATTCCCCTTTCTCTTTATATAAATTTAAGATTGATGAATATTTATTTTTTTAAATTACTAAGAACATTTCTACTCATTATTAAGCAAAAACCTACATTGTACCTTTAAGGAAAAAATGTATCATTTTGAATTTAAACTGTTGTTTGCAAGTGGCTGTAACTATCAACAAAGGGTCTCGTCCTGACTTTATTGTGTTCTTCTGATGTCTCAGCTTTGAACAGTCACAGACTGCCATCTGGGGGCTCTTGCCCACCAACAATCTCAAACTCATGTGTCCTACCATGTTAGGTTAGGCTAGAGCCTCTAGCCTCTAGGAAGATAGTAGACCTGTGCCAGCATAGGACTGGAGCCATTACATTCTTTCCCAACCCTCTGCATGGTATTCCATAGCCAGCATGCTCCTCTCTCGATATGGCTATTCAGTGTCTCTGGTATCTAGCTGCCTCTTGCACACAGCTTTAGGCATTGTTGCCTGGAACTGAAGTTGTTTGTTAGGTCCATGGTATGTTGGCATGGGTTTCTGCTTGCTGCTTGAAGTTTACAGGCCTCAAATCATCCTAGAAGCAACTTTGCTGTAAGCAGGGGACTTCTTTTTTTAAAAAAAGGTTTAAAGCACTACTTTTTTCTCATCCTTTTAAAAAACTGATAGATCATTAAAGCTGTTTTGTTTTCAAGAAGGGTTTGTGCCTCTACTTGTGAGTTTCTCATATTATTTTAGATTCTATGCCTTAGTTAGGGTGTATTTGTAAAGTTAGATCTTGTTCTTCCGTCCACATGCTCCCAGAATTAAGACTCAGACTCAAAATATATTTACAAATACCTTGGCCTTATAGGCAGGCTCTTCATTGACTAAATCATAACTTAATATACTCCATTTAGTCTAACCTACATTCTGATTACCTGTGCTCAGCACATCTTCTCTAACAAAACTCCTCTTGCCTTAGTCTATCCCAGAATCCTATCTGCCTCTCAGATAGGATTCACCTTCTATTCTACCCTTTCCTATAGTCCATAGATTTTTTTAATTGACAAATTATGTATCCATATAATACACAAGATATTCTCTCTACAGTATGTGAATTGTATAACAATAATAATTTTAAAAGATGTCATGAATTTAAGAAGAAATGGAATAGGAGAGCAAGAGTGAGAGGGATGAAAGGAAGGGATATAAATTATACAAATATTATACTCATATAAGAAAACCACAAAACAGTTAAAAACAAATATTTTCCATGAACTAAGCCTGGGTGTTGGAATAAAATCTCCCTCATTATTGGAATGTGAGTCTACTTGACAATGCACGATCATACTTGGAGATGTTTATGTGTCTTGTGTGGTAGATGAATTGTATAGATGGGAGCATATGTATCACTAGAGTTGATAAGTTTCAAAGAGCACAGTAAGCAGAATATATCTGATGATGACTCTAGCAAGATCTCATCAATCATAATGTACATGTTCTTTTTTGAGACATATAACTATGGTTTTGTTACTGTGGGTATAATTCCTGCCAAGAACTCTAATGTGTTAGGATACTTCACTGACATTAGCAGTATCAGTGGTCTCAGGCACACAAGGCATTACCCAGGCTCAAAAGATTTCCTTCAAGGCAGACATGCCTAGTTGATAAAGATTACATGATCTAAAACCTTCCCTTTCTTATTAAGATTCTAAAGGTTGTTAAAATTCAAGTAGCCAAAAACACTCCAAAGGAATTTAGAGTGTGAATTTATTTTTTCCAGAATTCACATGTGTTTTATACTGTGACAGTTCTTGAGAGATTCCTGCCTCCCCCAGCATGTTCCATGAGGCTATTTGTATGTTCTTCTTGTTAAGAAGTAGTTTTACTCACCGTCACCATATGTGACAATCACACATCTAATCAGTCTATTCTACACATCTCTTAAATAGGAGTTGTGCATGTGATCTGTGCACTGTTTTGCAGCCCCCATTTATGAGGCTATCTGATTTATTTTTGATACAGAGGTTTTTCTGCCAAATTCTGATTCTTTTTATTCTCCATTTTCCTTGTAAAAATGGTTTGTAGGTATTCTCTCTTAAATTACTTTAATTTCCCCATATATCACATTTATTTAGACTTCTAATACAGTTGCTATCATACCTTTCCTACCATATCTGTACTCTTAATTTGGAACTCAAGGAATTCTGTGTGCAGTGACTCTTCCTTGAATACAGTCTGATGATTTTTCTGTCCTACTAGTTGTTTTATTAAACCTAGCCATTGTCTATTCATACTTTTTCAAATAGTTCAAATTAGTGAATAAAAGCAGCAACCTCTATCATTCAATAATCCATGGAGAAGCTCACATGGGAAAGGTAGAGAGAAACAGCAGCAGAAAGAAGCAGGTTAGATATCTCATACTGTGTGCTCCTGGAAGCTGAACTCCCATTGGAAGCCAGCCTTGACTTTGGCTGAGTATCCTTCATGACAAGAATAGCTTCTGCCAAATATGACTCATCTCAGATCACATTCCTGACTCTTTTCAATGTCAACAATAAGTGGAGATGGTAATGTATCATTAAAGAAAAATATCACCCCTGATCTCAATAGACATAGAGAAATCAGACTATGAAAGCATTAAGAAACAAAGGTATTAGGGAGGAAGGTGGAGGTGATGAATGGATGGGTATCAGTTTGAAGTCAAAAACTCTTTGTTCTTCTTTGATTTTATAATTTTGATATAATTATTTTCTTATTCAGTGTTTATTTTTGTTGTTTAGAAGTCCATACATGTATAAAATGAAGTCAGATCCAATCTATTCCCTTTTCTCTCCAATCTGATTCCATACTATACACCCAACTTGTATCGTTTCATAGTTGATGTACTGTCTTTTGAAACTTACTGTCCACTTGCACATGTACTAGTATAGGACTAAATTTTCAGCTCAAGGTGATGATGCCTGTTCCTAACCATTTTCCTGAAAATAATATAATTTTGTTTTTTCTTATGTTTTTTACTCAGTATTTTTAATCATACAAAATCAAGGTTTTTCTTGTGATATATACATACATGCATGTCACTGTATTATTAATACCAATCTTCTCTTACCAATGCTTGCATGTGTGTGTGTGTGTGTGTGTGTGTGTGTGTGAGAGAGAGAGAGAGAGAGAGAGAGAGAGAGAGAGAGAGAGATCAAGTCTAATTTGTGCTGTCTAACTGTTCCCAGATCTATAGCTTTCTAATAGTGGATGGTAAGTTATCTGGGGCTATATTCTTAGAGGAAATGAATCCTTCCTTACCAAAAAGTTAAGAGTTGCCAATAACTCTACAAATAGGGATGGAATTTCAGGTCCAACTCTTCTCTCCATGGCTGGTTTAACATTCAATAAACTGCTGGTTCTCACCAGAACCTAATATAATTTCCTCTTTCATTTATAATTTTGCTAATTTACTAATTTTTCATTTATAATTTTGTGTTCAGTTTTTGTTTGTTCTTTGCAAGCTTTCTTGCTTGCTTGGTCTTCTGAGACAAGGTCTCATGTGTCCAAGGATGGCCAAAAACTCACTCTGTATCCAAAAATGACCTTGAACTTTTTATATGCTTCCTCTGCATCCCAAGTGCTAAGATGATGATTAAATTCTGAGAGATATTTTTTTATTTTTACTGACATCTCCAAAATCCTTAGTTAATGCATTTAATCAGAAATGTTTCCCAGAACAGCAGGACCTGGTATGTAGGGTTAATGGTGTCCTGCTTCCATTCCACCACAAGGCTCTGCCACTAGAAGAGGCAGGATGCAAGAAGTTTGACCATGTTCATCCCATGCTGTCACCAGGTGGGGGTCAGCCTCTGGGGAAGCCTTGAGGTACTGCTCCAGGCGTGAGGAAGCACAGTCTGAGGAGCTGGACAGCCAAAGCTGGTTAGGGTCCCCAGACCCTGCAAGGAGGACAGGCCCATCTGATTCTCAGGCTCTTGGAAGTCGTGAAAGAGCTGAAAATGGAGTGGGGGCCTGCAGGCTGGATCTAGCCCATGGACGAGGAGGAGAAGGGGGAGCTCCAACTGGTCCCGTGGGGATATTCCTTGGCTTGTCTATGGTGGCAGGTTTGGGCTTGGCTTGGTGGAGGCCATGGCGGTGAGCACAGAGAGGCCTTCTATGGGAGATTAGAGGGCAGCTTTTTAGGTGAAAGCCATGGCTCGTCATGGCATATCCCGATGAGAAGAGACAGTCCATGGTTTTAAGACATTTATTGTCATGGTGGAAAGTGGATAAGTAAAATCGTACCCCACTTCTCAGGGTGGGCCTGAGGTTAAATACTTTTTACAGGGAGGAGTGTCTGGGAAGGACAGTTTACTGGCTACGTCCTCCAGGCCTCATGGTCCCTCATTAAAATGAAGATCTGTCTTGAGACTATGTGACCACAGGTCATGTCGTTTACCTGTGGAGGGGCTTGGGGCATTGCCCTTATGTGACTGATGGCCATGAATCTATGGAGGGCTGCAGCCTCATGCCAGGAGCCTGGTTCCCCTGGAGCAGGATGAAATGCCTTGCATCCCTTAATGTCACCGAGGTTTCTAGCCTTAGCTCAACCAGGAACGAGGCTGTCTTTCAAGATCCTACACCGGTACAATTCATTTGCTGTCAGTAAATATTGACCGCCCCTCTTACTGCTCACCCTGGTAAAACTCACTTCAGTTTCCAACAGCACAGGGGAGCAATGACTTGATGTATGGCATAGATTCTATATTTTGACTCATTGAAAGGACTTGGTATTCTTCAAAATCATAGGTATAGGTGATCCTCTGCAGAACTAAGGTTTCAAATTTGCAACTTACTTCAGCCACAATGCAGAATGGAGGCTGATTTTAAGCAAGAACCATACTTGGTTAAATCTCTACTTTGAAAGTATGACTCTGGCTCTTGAGAGGGGAACAGATAAGTAATTGAAAGGGAAGAGAATGATACCAAACCTCTGAGGGTGAGAAAATTTCTTTTTAGAAAAGGACATAAAATACAGATTATGCAAGTGATCTTACCTAGGATGTATTTTGTAGGTAATATCAAATGTATTTGCACAGAGATCAAACCTGTAATAATAGCAAATAAAACAACTTTTATAACTGGACTTTAAAACATGTGATTAACAGAGAAAAGATGAAAAAAAAAAAGTGTAATCTGAACAATACCCAAAACTGTACTATGTTTGGTAGAGTATGGGAAAAGTGATAAAATTCATGACTTTTGTGAAATCCATAAACTATTCTGAATGGTCCTTGAAAGACTCAGACATTTGAACAAAGACTAGAGAACCACGTGCATAGAGGATAACATCAAAAAATTGAGGCATCTAAACAAACAGAACTTTCTTCCAAAGTCATCTTGATATTTGAGACTACAACCCATGAGAAAAGAAAATTCTGCTTTGCATCCACCTAGTATGAGGAATTGTGTGGTTTTATTTATTCATTTTGTTTGGTTTTGGTTTTATTTTGTTTGTTTTTTGACAGCTATAGGAAACTGACACAGAAAACATTAGGTTTATGAAGAGTGCAAAATAATAACTCCATGGAAACATATTATGTTTGAAATAGATTTAGGATCCAGATGACAGAGGACATTCAGCGCACTAGGTACTAAGGCTTCAGCTACATAGCAATAATTGCTTCCATTCTCGGGCTTCCTATCTCAGTTTTCTTTGTCAGCATTTTTCTAGATTTTATTTTTATTACCTCAATGAGTTCACTGATCATATTTCTATTTCATGGTACATTAAACACTTCACTCATCCTTGAGAAAGGAAAAAAACCTGGGGAGGACTTGAGTTGAATGACACTTGACAGGCTTACATACTGTCTTTTGAGAACCAAGAAACAAAATATTGTGATGATTTCCTCAGTATTGTCACATCAAAGGTCACCCACATAATATTAGCACATCAACCTGGCTCTTTCCTGGTTCTTTCCTTGTCCTTCTCTCTACATAATTTCTTATGTGAAGATCTACCTTGTTCCCTTATCAAGACCACTCATCTCCATGTGAGGGACATAGTATTTTAGACTAAGTACTTATAGTGTGTCTTCTAAGAAATGCAAAATCTTGGGGATAATTTTCAGTAAATTACAAGACAAATTCACTAAAATATCCTGCCTCTGCACTTGGGCTCTACTTTTCTTAGGAACTTCTTCTTCCTTATCCTTCTTCTCCCACCTATGAGCAATTCAGATGACTCATTGTTCAGGTTCCTTTCACTATGGTATAATAAGGTTTGCTCTCAGGTGTTCATATGCCAAAGGCCTCACTTTGGATCCTGTTTAGATCTGGGGTTTGTCCTCTGATTACATTGGTTCTCTACTTGCTGTGGGGAAGTCTGCTTGTCCTGTGTTCACAGGCTGTGGTAGTTTGAATATGCTTGGCCAAGGAAGTGGAACTATTAGGAGGTGTGGCCTTGTGAGAGTAGGCTTGGCCTTGTTGGAGGAAGTGTATCATTGTGCTTTTAGATACTCTTCCTAGCCAAGTGTGAGTGAGACTTCTCTTGTTTACCTTTAGAACAAGAGAGAGAATTCTCAGTTCCTCAAGTGCCAGGACTGTCTGGATGCTGCCATGCTTCCTTGCCTTGATGATAATGGGCTAAACCTCTGAACCTGTAAGATAACTCCAGTTACATGTTGTACTTTATAAGAGTTGCTTTGGTCATGGTATCTCTTCACAACAATGCAAACCCTAACTAAGACAAAAGTTAATCCCAGGAATGGATTATTGCTCTGATAGATATGACCATGTTTGTGTTTAGAGGAATGTGAATTTTAGGAATTTGGAAATCAGTGGAATTCTTTAAGTGGGGCTTAATGGGCCATCCTAGCAAAAAAAGGGGGGGAGACATTGATGCGGAAGATGATTTGAACTGTTCAGACTCAGCCCAAAAGTTTTCAGTGGAGAAGAATGTTAGTCTGTGGCCTAGAGATTGTTTTTATGATATATTAGTGAAAAATATGGCTGTTTTTTGCCATTGACCAAAGATCCTGCCTGAAACTAAAGTGAAGAGATTTAGATTAGTTAATTTGACAAAGGAATTCTCAGAACATCCTGGTATTAAATTTTATTGTGTGGTTACTAAAGATCACTCTTATGAAAAGTGTTTTAATAAAAGCAGTAAGCTGAGAAAGGAAAAGTACAAAATATATGGTTTAAAGAATAAAGGGATACCAGAAAGTAAAATGAAGTTGAATCCTGTGTTCAGGAAGATAAACAGATTAAGGGAGTGGTGATCTCAAAGCAAGATCCCACCCTGCTAAGCTTATTGTTTATTTTGGCAGTTTAAACTTGGTTATTGTTTTCATTTGGACATTTTATGTGAAATGAACTATAATCCAGAAATGGAGAGCACAACTGTGATCCAGATCTTGAGCCTGGAAGACACAGGCTTTTGATATGGATCTTAAGGAGTAGTGGCCATGAAAACTTAGGCGCTGGCATGATGGTATACAACTTTTCCAGGAGACAAAGGCAAGCATATTTCTGAGTTCAAGTGCAGAGCAAGTTCTAAGCAGAGAAGAACGTAGGTCCAGGCATAACAGTATACACCTTTGATCCCAGCACTAAGGAGACAGAGCCATGCAGACCTCTGAGTTCAAGGTCAGTCTCTAGAGCAAGTTCCAAAGCAGCTAAGCTTAAGCAATGAAGCAGTTGGAAAACAGAAAGCTGATGAAGACATAAAAGAATATGGTGGCCATGTTCCAGCTCTAGCAACAGAATGTGGCAGTTTCAGCCATGTGGCTCTGGCTTTAGTGTCAAGCATAGAAGAGCCTATGCTCTGCCCACCCTATAACCCACCCACACCCAGAGACAGTTTGACCTCCAGGAGTTCTGACACACTCAGGATCTAAGTTGAGGAGCTAACCCCTGCCCCAATGCCTGAACTAACTGGGATCCCCAGGACACAGGTAACACAGGAACCCACACACATCCAAAGTCACACCTTCCTTCTGGTTTGAACCTGCACCCTAGAGCAGACCCTGTGATCTGGCTCTCTATCCAATCCACTCACACCCAGAGCCAGCTTGACCTCCAGGAGTTCTGACAAATCTAGGATCACAGAATAAGATGGACCTCCAGGAGTTCTGACACAACCAGGATCACAGGATCACAGGCTCATAGAAGGATCAGGCTCTAGGCAGAGACAGCAAGACCAGATAACACCAGAGATAACCAGATGTCAAAAGGAAAGTGGAAAAATATAAGCAACAGAAAACAATGCTACTTGGCAGCATTGGAACCAAGTTCTCCCTCTACAGCAGGCCCTGGATACCCCAACATACCTAAAAAGCAAGATTCAGATCTAAATTCTCATCTCATGAAGATGATAGAGGACTTTAAGAAGGAGATCAACAGTTTCCTTAAAGAAATAGAGAAGAGCTGGTGTGTCTGGGCTAGGGTCCAGAGCAGACCTTGGGTGCAAGCTCTGCAGACAGTCCCACAACACCCAGAGGAAGCTCCACTCCCAGGCTCTCTGACACACCCAGGATCAGAGGTGAGCAGGAACCAACACTGGGAGTAACTGGGACCAGCGGGACCAGGCACACAGGAACTCCACCAGCCCAGTGACTCGGGTTCCTTCCGGTCTGTCTGGGCTGAAGTCCAGAGCAGACCTTGGGTGCAAGCTCTGCAGCCAGTCCCACAACACACAGAGAAAGCCCCACTCCC
>NW_022196903.1:127609098-127621664 GCF_008632895.1 Mastomys coucha
GTGAAGGAAATGAGCAAAACCATCCAGAATCTAAAAATGGAAATAGAAACAATAAAGAAATCAGAACTCAAGACAACCCTGGAGATACAAAACCTAGGAAAGAAATAAGGAGCCATAAATGCAAGCATCACCAACAGAATGCAAGAGATAGAAGAAAGAATCTCAGGGGCAGAAGACACCCTAGAAAACACTGACACAGCAGTCAAAGAAAATGCAAAAAGCTCCTAACCCACAACATCCAGGAAATCCAGGATGCAATGAAAAGACCAAACCTAAGGATAATAGGTATAGAAGAGTAAAGACTCCCAATGTAATGGGCCAGTAAATACCTTCAACAAAATTATAGAAGAAAACTTCCCTAACCTAAAGAAAGAGATGCCCATGAACATACAAGAAGCCTACAGAACTCCAAATAGACTGGACCAGAAAAGAAATTCCTCCCATCACATAATAATCAAAACACCAAATGCACTAAACAAAGAAAGTATTTTTAAAAGTAGTAAGGGAAAAAAGGCAAGTAACATATAAAGGCAGGACTATCAGAATTATACCAGACTTCTTACCAGAGACTATGAAAGCTAAAAGATCCTGGGCAGATGTCCTACAGACCCTACAAGAACACAAATGCCAGCCCAGGCTACTATACCCAGCAAAACTCTCAATTACCATAGATGGAGAAAACAAGATATTCCATGACAAAACAAAATTTACACAATATCTTTCCACAAATCCAGCCCAACAAAGGATAATAGATGGAAAACATCAACATAAGGAGCAAAACTACACTCTAGAAGAAGGAAGAAGGTAGTCTTTCAACAAATCCACACAAACCTAATTCTACCTTTTACAACAAAAACAACAGGAAAGGACAATTACTTTTTCTTAATATATTAATTTGAAAATTAATATTACCAATATATCCTAATCGATTGAAATCCAATAATATGAGGAATTGGAAATTTGTTGATTGTCATCCAATGATCTCTCTAATTTGGTAATTGGAGAAATAGGTCCAACATTGTACAATCTATATACACTGTCAGCTTGTATGTTTGTGACAGTGTCTGGCTGTGTACAACATAAGAGTCTTGAAATCTTGCTTCTCCTATCTCAGCCTCTCTATTATTAGTATTGTTTATTTCATGTTTTTACACTATACTATGGTTTTCAGAACAGCTTATATATTTCAAAAGTATTTATATACCCAAAAGAAACATAGAAGATTAACTAGGGAGGTGGCTTGTAAGAGAACAACAAAGTGAAACTGAGTGCTTTGCTTGGTATTTGTAATTCTTGTATCAAGTTTTAAAAAGAGGACTTTATAAGTTACTCTTTCTCTGAGATGAATGCTTTTCCAAATTATCACAGCTAATGAACCAAATTCTTACTCTCACCTAATGTCTGTGCCACCCTCCAAGCAGAACCATTGTTCATTGTTCATTCATTGGCGAATGACTTTATGGATACACCATCTTAATACCTACACCATTTCTTAAATGAATGTAACCTGTTCTCTGTGGGCTGAGAATGAAGTCACTCACTAATATCAAATAGCTTTGACCATAGCAGGAGGTCTGTATCCAAAAATCGAGCCTACAATTCATTTCTTGGTGCAGCAGAACTATCAACTCTCAGCTTAGCTATGATGGAGGTAAAATCCTTTGCTGATGTGAGGGTCATTGAAATACAGCCTTATTACAATGAAACCCAATGTCTAAATATTGTTCTTATTTTGGGCTGTACCACAGTAAGAGCCAAGATTTTAAACTCTACTAAATACAAAACAAACGAAAAGACTTTATGTATTCATGTTCATTTAAGAAAATGCTAGTAGTGATGCATTATTTTTAAGTATACAGTTAACATGTTCAGAGTTATTTAAAATTTATATTGAGAAAAATGTACTTTCACTATTGCTATAGACGAGCATCTACATAAGACTGTTAATTGATTGTTGTTTTATATCAAACAACTTTTATAATACTTATTTTTGTTGTTATAATGTTTTATAAATTTAAAGGAATATGACAAAAAAGATATTGTAGGTATTGAAGGGGGGTCTCTGGGAAGAGTGGTAGTACAAAAGGGAAACAAGAATGTGATTCAATTCTATTTAATTAAAATATGTTTTTAAATGTTAAAAAAAAAGAAATAGAGAAGAACACAGGTAAACAAATAGAAACCCTTAAAGAGGAAACACATAAATCTCTTAAAGAAATACAGGAAAACATAATAACAGAGGTGAAAGAATTGAACAAAACCATCCAGAATCTAAAAATGAAACAGAAACATTAAAGGAAACACAAAGGGGGACAACCCTGGAGATAGAAAACCTAGGAAAGAGAGTAGGAGTCACAGATGCAAGCATCACCAACAAAATACAACAGATAGAAGAAAGAATCTCAGGTGTAGAAGATGCCACAGAAGACATTGATACAACATCACTGTTAGAAAATACAAAAAGCAAAAAATCTCCTAACTTAAAACATTCAAGAAATCCAGAACATAATGAAAAGACCAAATCTAAGAATAATAGGAATAGAAGAGAGCAAATATCCCCAATTCAAAAGGCCAGTAAATATCTTCAACAAAATTATAGAAGAAAACTTACCTAACCTAAAGAAAGAGATGCCCATAAACATACAAGAAGCCTATAGAATACCAAACAATATGGACTAATAATTAAAACACCAAATGACAGAACAAAGAAGATTAAAAGCTGTATGGGGAAAAGATCAAGACATATAAAGGCAGAAGTATCAGAATTACACCAGACTTCTCAAAAAAGACTCTAAAAGCCAGAAGATCTTGGGTAGAGGTCATATAGACCCTAAGAGAACAAAAATGATAGCCCAGATGTGTGGGGTGAGTGACATTCAGTTCTGAGAATGGTTCTATTGGGTAGCACAAAGGAAGATAGAGAGATGGAGGGAGGGAGTTGAAGGGATGGGTTTGAAGGGAGGAGATTGGAGGGAGGACATTGTAAGGAGGAAGAGAGATGAGGAGGAGGAAGAACATGCCAAGAATAGTGGTATATGCTTGCATTACATATAGGGCATGACTGGTCAACCAGAGCTAAGTAGTGAAACTCTTATTCCAAACAAAACAAAACAAAACAGAGAGAAAGACATGTTAGTCCTGATAACATCTGGAAGGGGTTCAAGAAACTGTTTGTCTTGGTCTTCCTGTTCATGTGTAGTTGGGGGAAAGTGTCCTCTTGTTTGGAAGACTCTAAGTTGTGCCATCACAGGTTACTGAAGTATGGGAAATGATGACAAGTGATCCCTAATATTGTTATACTGTAGTGTATTATGTTAGCACTGTCTCAAGTGTTGATATTGTTCTTTTCAGAATCAAATTTCAATGTGAAATTGTCACCCCTTAAATAATTACACAGGCCCTTGGGACATTTCTGTTCAAAGTACTTCTCAACAAGGTTTAATCTGCTAGGTATCCACTGAAGGCCTGCCCTCTATTGGCTACATACAATTATACTGGGACCACTTTCCCTAAAAGTGCAGTCTTTTTAAGGAATCAGTCCTTTTGCCTTATGTTATCCATTTATTTGAAAATCTCTGAACTAATAAAAACACAAAGCCAAGACCCTCCAAAATAAAAGACAAATGAAATAACCATATATCCAACTTGGAAAATCAAGATTTTGAGTAGAACTGTATCCAAGGATCAAAAACACAGTAAAATGTGGATGTTACCAATAGGGACCATGTGCAGCAATGTTTGAAAGAAGAGCTATAGAGAGTTTTTTTTTTCCTGACCATCACTGGATGAAAGTACTCCCATATTTCCCAGTAATATTTGACCTGAGAAGTTGACACATGTAGACTAACAGTCCATCACTAAGAATATCATGGTCTCTGGATGTAGCCCTGTTACATCTAACACACATGAAACACTAGGTCCGTTCTCCAGCAAAACATAAGAAGAAAACAGGTGTCATTCAAGCACTGGGGAGGTGAAGACAAAAGAATTAGAAAGGGTCAGTGCACAGGAGGCAAGTATGGGTGAGAACAGGAAGGATCAGTTCAGGGAGGGAAGGGTAGAGGGAAAGAGTATGGAGGAGAATACAGGAATAATAGATTGTTTAGAAGGTAATGTGGAAACCTGACGCAGTGGAAACTTCCTAGGACCTAGAAGGGTTACCCTGATGATGTCTTCATGTCATTACATTTAGAGTTATGGTATGGACTCTAAATTGACCATTTTCTATAACAAGGCTAGGCTCTCATTGACAGGACTAGGACACCAACCAAGGCAAAAAGCCTTCAATCGTAAAAACTATCCTGCCTGCATGATGCTCTGGGGCAATGTTGATTCACAGTTGGTGGGTGTGGCTAACCAATGACTAGCTTTACTTATGTACCAAACCAATAGAAGGAGCTCATGGATAACATTCCCTGCACGATCAGGACCCAAAAGATGGATGGCTCAGAGACCCAAGATAGAACCAAATAGGAATGGGAAAGAAGAAAATGAGAAGATTTCTAGTGCTATACTCATAGCTCAGGTCCTAGCTCATTCTTGATCAGAGTCTTCCTCCATCAGGTGATGAGAGGAGATGCAAAGACAAACAGTGAAAAGGTAACTGGAGCTTGGGAACCCCTCAGAAGAGGTAGAGATCGTTTCCCAATCTGTTGGTTGCTGTTTTGTCCTATTGTCAGTGTCCTTTGCCTTAAAGAAGCTTTGCAATTTTATGAGGTCCCATTTGTCCATTCTTGAACTTAGAGCATAAGCCATTGGTGTTCTGTTCAGGAAGTTTTCCCCTGTGCCCATGTGTCCGAGGCTCTTCCCCACTTTCTCTTCTATTAGTTTCAGTGTATCTGGTTTTATGTGAAGGTCCTTGATCAACTTGAACTTGAGCTTTGTACAAGGATATAAGAATGGGTCAATTTGCATTCTTCTATATGCTGACTGCCAGTTGATCCAACACCATTTGTCAAAAGTGCTATCTTTTTGCACTGGATGATGGTTTTAGCTCCTTTGTCAAAGATCAAGTGACCATAAGTGTGTGGGTACATTTCTGGGTCTTCAGTTCTATCCCACTGGTAAACATGTCTGTCTCTGTACCAATACCAACAGATCAGGAAAAGATCTTTACCAATCCTACATCTGATAGAGGGCTAATAACCAATATGTACAAATAACTCAAGAAGTTAGACTCCAGAAAATCAAATAACCCTATTAGAAATGGGGCACAGAGCTAAACAAAGAATTCTCAACTGAGGAATACTGAATTGCTGAGAAGCACCTAAAGAAATGTTCAACATCCTTAGTCATCAGGGAAATGCAAATCAAAACAACTCTGAGATTCTACCTCAAACCAGTCAGAATAGCTAAGATCAAAACTCAAGTGACAGCAGATGCTGGGGAGGATGTGGAGAAAAAGGAACACTCTTCCATTGCTGGTAGAATTGCAAGCTGGCACAACCACTCTGGAAATCAGTTTGGCATTTCCTTAGAAAATTGGACATAGTGCTACCTGAAGTCCAAGCTATACCACTCCTGGGCAGGTACCCAAAAGATACTCCAACATATAACAAGGACACATGCTCTACTATGCTCATAGCAACCTTATTTATAATAGCCAGAAGCTGGAAAGAACCCAGATTCCCTTCAACAGAGAAATGGATACAGAAAATGTGGTACATTTACACAACGTACTCAGCTATGAAAATGATTTTGGGTTGGAGAGATGGCTCAGTGGTTAAGAGCACTGACTGCTCTACCAAAGGTCCTGAGTTCAAATCCCTACAACCACATGGTGGCTCACAACCGTCTGTAATGAGATCTGACACCCTTTTTTGGTGTGGCTGAAGACAGCTATAGTGTTCTTAGATGTAATAATAAATAAATCTTTAGGTTGCTATAACTATCGGTACAGCTACAATGTACTCATATACATAAAAATAAATAAATAAATCTTTTTTAAAAAGCAATGATTTAATGACATTCATGAAAATGGTGGAATTAGAAAATATCACCCTGAGTGAGGTAACCCAGTCACAAAAGAATATACATGGTAGGTACTCACTGAAACGTGCATATTAGCCCAAAAGCCCAAAATACCCAAGATACAATTCACAGACCACATGAAGCTCAAAAAGAAGGAAGGCCAAAGTGTGGATGCTTCAGTCCTTTTTATAAGGGGAAACAAAATATTCAATGGAGAAAATATGGAGACAAATTGTAGAGCTGAGACTGAAGCAAAGGCCATCCAGAGACTGCCCTACTTGGGGCATCCCACAAACAGACACCAAACACAGACACTACAGCATATGCCAAAAATTGTTTGCTGACAGGAAACAATATAGCTGATATAACTGTTTACTGAGAGGCTCTGCCAAAGGCTGACAATTACAGAGGCTCACAGCCAGCCATTGGACAGAGGACTGGGTACCCAGTGGAGGAGTTAGAGAAAAGTCTGAAGGAGCTGAAGGGGTTTGTAACTCATAGGGAAAACAACAATATCAACCAACCAGACCCCCCAAAGCTCCCAGGACTAAATCACATCCAAAGAGTACATATGGAGGGACTCATAGCTCCATCCACGTATGTAACAGAGGATGGCCTTGTAGGACATCAGTAAGAGGAGATGCCCTTGGTCCTGTGAAGGCTTGATTCCCCAGTATAGGGAATGCCAGGGTGGAGAGGCAGAAGTGGGTGGATGTGTGGGCGAGCACCGTCATAGAAACAGGGGGAGGTAGGGATTCTAGAAGGGAAATCAGGAAATAGATAACATTTGAAACGTAAATAAATGAAATAATCCAGTAAACAGAAATCTTATCATGAAACAAAAAGAAGAGAGAGAAGAGAATTTTAGTATCTAAGGGGGTCAAGGACACCAGGAGAACCAGGTCCACAGAATTAAATAAATAGGTCTTCTGGAGGGTCACAGACACTGAAGCAGGAATCATGGAGCCTTCATGGGTATAGCTAGGCTCTCAGCAAAAATGTTGTGGTTGTTCAGATTAGAGTTCTTGATGGATTCCTAACAGTGAAAGTGGATGTTTCTCTGACTCTTTTGCCTGCTCATAGGAACATTTTCCTCCTACTGGATTGCCTAACCCATCCTTGATAAAGGAGTTTGTGCTTAGACTTGTTGTATTATATTATGCTCTGTTCTCTTGATATCCCTGGCTGGCCTAGTCTTTACTAAAGGAAAACAAAAGAACAGTGGATCTCCAGGAAAGGAGAGGTGGAGCCACTTGGATGTGGGAAGGAGGAGAGCCTTTATTCAAATCTATTATATGAGACAAATACATACAAAAGAAAAAAAAAGAAGTTGAAGTTTTTCTACAATTATCTAGAGAACTTAAGGCCTGCCTGGGCACCATAAAATCCTATCTCAAATGCAACTAGTAAAAGTCATATCATCACAAAAACAAATGTCAACCTATACCACACAGGACATCAGCAGAGAATAAACTGTAGGAAACAGTACAGGACAGGTGCCAGGAGTTTCCCTCTCATTTAATTGAACTAACTGCAAATAAAGAGAGCGATGAACAGTCCTAGCAATTATGGATGTAAACTGATTTTAATTTATCTGGGTAGACTGAAAGTGAGTCTTCTATTATTGTTTGGTCATGGGGTATCCTAAAGCATCAGATAATTGAGCAGAAATTAGTTTTTCTAAAAGAAAATTAGCTTATATATGGAATAATGTGTACATTATTGTTGATGGCTAAATGACTATAGCTAGGGAATTACTTAACGTGTTCAACTTCGGATACAGAAACTGAGGCATTTACTACATCACCATAAGCCTCTGGAATGACTGTTATGTCACAGATTTGGACACAATTCTTTCTCTAATTAAAAGATCACAATGCAGTTACAGATAATTCACAGTTATAAACGCCAGACAGAAATTTACATACTGGGGGAACTTAAATTATTATATTTGTGTCAATTATTTGGAGAGTGGGCATTCAATAATATTGTACAAGTAACAGTATTATTCAGCAATATTATTCAAGTACTGTTAACTAGATATGATAATTGTACATTTCCACCATACTGTATTCTGCTGTGCCAAAAATCTAAAAGAGGAACAAGATGTGTAGGCTATCCTGTTGTGTCAGATATGAGTTCAGTGGACCTGCAAAGGCATCATTCTTTCGCGCCTTTTATTAAGGGAGATTTCTTGTGCCCTCCAGCATCCACTGCAGAGAAACTCCAGAGTCTCCTCCAAGAATGCTGGTGGTCCTGCTTACAGCAGCCTTGCTAGCCCTAAGAGCACAGATGAAAGTATGAGAATTTGGACATGGGTATTTCTGACTGTGTTTGGGGAAGAGGAGACCACACTGCTGAGAACAAAGCAGCTAAGGTCAAGGTATCACTCATAAAGCTATGTGCTATGCTGTCAGGTGGCATGGGAAATGGCAAGGCTGATAAAAGAAGACCAACTGTGAAAATATCTTAATAATCAAAGCACAAAGAGTTACAGCTAGCCAGGTTCTACACAGAATACAGGAGAGATAAAGGAGATAAACACAGATCATACCCTCTTCAAAGACAGGGTGTGACATAAGGAATGCTACTTTCTCTAGAAAGGGAAATATATCAGGGTCAATTGTAACAGTTCCCATATTCACTATTTTAAGATGAAACTTATAGTATATGTAATATTGCCCAAAGTTTATACTCTTAGACTCACCTCCTGAGAGCATGTAACTCAGTGATAGAAAGGGGGTAAACAGATACTAAAATAAACATTGAAATATGTAGAGTAAAACCAAATATGATGGCTCAAACCTATAATTCCATCTCCAGCTAGGATGATTAGGAGTTCAATTTCATTCTCAACTACACACTAAGGTTGAGGCTGGTGTGAGCTACCTGACACACTGTTTCAATAAAATAAAAAATATAAAATCAGTAGATTATTTAGCTAAAATAAGCATAGAATATGATGACTACCAAGGAATATGAAAGGGCAATTTGCTTCTTTAATTTAATATAGGTAGATGACATTTTAAAAAGAAAAAAAAAATCACCAAGTCCTTTGCATTCTACTGCTTCCAGCAGAACAGCATGCTAGCTGACCAGATTTTGTATAGTAGACTGGGTAGAAACTGGAGGTTACCTTTTCCCTGCAGGACATTTGTGACCTCTGAGGATTTGGGATTTAAGTTTTCAAGTAATCTTGTTTTTTATCTCTAAGAGAACAAATTTAAATAATCTGTCCCCATTACAGAAGCAAAATTCCATCAAATGTTTTTTTTTCTTTTCCTTAATCTTTCTTGGATCCCTAATGTCTTCTTATCATGATTTCAATGCAAAGGAATGAAAGGATAATGGCTCCAGTCAAACCGCAGAAAGCTGCCATAATCTTGAACCCATAACCATGACCAGAACAATCAAATTTAGTAAGAAATCCAGTTTTCATGACAAGTTTACCTGTCCCATGCAGAAATGACTACTGTGAGATGAAGTCTATGGGAAATGTGTAATGTTCCATCTTCCACGGTTTCAGAGAGCTTCGGTGGCCTCCATCATCTCTCGTGACTTTTTTCCTGAAAAATATGGTTTCATAGTGCAAAACTATGAGTCTGACCTTTATCTTTGTGTTTCTGTGCTCTACTATGTTTCTCTCCTCATAGAAAGTGTAGCATGATTGCTCATAAGATGTATGGACATTCACCTGTCTTCTCTTCTCCCCTTACGTTACTCCTCTGTGCAATTTCCACACCATCAGCCTTCAGCTGTCATTTAAACACAGGGCACAAAACATTATGTGAAAACTCAGGCTGTAAGTCAATACAATGTCCCAAACTATCATTGGTCACATCACTGCTACTAACCATTTTCTTCATTTACTTTTTAATTTTGAAAGAGATTCTTGGTACATTAAGGTGCTTTAAACCTAATTCAGTCAACTTTTATGACACACCTGTTCCACAGACACATATATGGGATACTGCGTATTACTAGTATATGAAAAAGGAGCTGAGAATTTAAAAAGAGATAAGAAACGTGAGGTTGGATAGACAGACATGTTTTGACAGAAGATGTTAGCTATTAAGGTCAGAAAGATAAAATGAGAGTCTTCCATCTATGCTCTTATAATCTCCTCTGTAAACACACAAAGGCTAAAGGACAAATTAAGACCTAAAGATCAGTCTGAGGTAAGCCCTCCTGAGCCATCTGCTGAGGGGAAATCTGGAGACGATAATTCACAACACAAACCGTTACCAGAAACTGACCAGCAACAAACTTTCCCGCCTCCAGCCAAATAAGAAGATATTCCTTAGCAAGGACTCCAGAAGCATGGGCCTATCCTGCTGAGAACCAAAATCAGCCCACACTATGTAAGTCTATAAACTGCTACAGCCATTAGATTCCAGATTTTGAAACTAATAGGTTCTTTCTTCTTCCTAACAAGGATCTCTCCAACGCCAATCTTTCCAATAATCTAGATGACAGGGACCTGTCAAATATATGCAAGGGGAAGGACTTTCACCTCTGCTTCTCTCCAGCAATAGAGTAAAACTAAATTTTAAAGTGTGTTGAAGGACATAATCCTAAACCCTATTTTATATTTTTATTTAAATATTCTGGGGTGGAAGGGAATGGCCTTGGCTTCTGACAAGCTCTTCAGTGAATTCAATGAGCCTTCTCCTCAATTTACCTTTTTCTCTCAGTGCATAGCAATTGTCTCCTTCCACAGTTTTCTGAAGTACCGCAGTAGCCTCACTTTGGTCCTCTCGCTCCTGTACGAGACTTGACCTCCCGTCTCATCTTGCCCATTCTTGAATCCCATATTGTGCCGAGATTCAGTCCTCTTCACTTCAGCACCCTCTTACTTACCAGGATCTACCTTCTCAAGTGTTGAAGAAATTAACTCTTTCCGAATGCTGGATTCATGTGTGCAAATCTTTCATTACTTCCTTGTTCTCTCTCCTCCTTCTTCTCCTTGTCTTTCAATTGCTATTGTAAAACAGCATGGCCAAAGGCAATGTGGGACACGTAGTTGAGCCACATATACAGAATGCAGCTCATCATGAGGGGAAGTGAGGGAAAGAACTCAAGACTTGGCATCTGGAACTGAATCGGGGACTATGGAAGAGAGCTGCTTAATGGCTTGTTCCTAGTGGCTTGTTCACCCTTCTTTCTTAGAACACATGGGATCAACTGCACAGGAATGATACCATACAGGGTGAACTGGGCCTTCCCATATTCACATTAATCATGGATCAAGAAAGTGTCTCACATTGAAACAGAGACTCTGACCTCTATAAAGTCTCTAACTGGGTCTCAGTGAGATGAATTCTTCCCATAATAAATCTGGTTTGCTATTTACAGCTTCATCTGCAACTGGATCAAAATCTGTGCATTATGAACTCTTGAATAATTGCAAACTAGATACTATTAGGACATTGAGAAAGAAAAGAGGATAGCCCTTCAACATCAAAACTTCTTAGTCTCAGGGCAGTGGTGGTGCACGCCTTTAATTCCAGCACTTGGGAGGCAGAGGCAGGTGGATTTCTGAGTTTGAGGCCAGCCTGGTCTATAGAGTGAGTTCGAGGACAGTCAGGGATATACAGAGAAACCCTGTCTCAAAAAACAAAACAAAACAAACCAAAACAAAAACAAACAAACAAAAAAGTTCTTAGTCTCATAGATGTTTCTCATTCTTGATTGAGACAGAGGAACACTAAGTAGGATGGGAAAATAAAAAATGGGGGCAGATATAAGTTGAAATTGATACAGTGCAGGATATTAAATCCAGAGAAAGGCCTGATTCCCAAAGGTGCCAATGAGAGATGTGGGAGAATCACCCTGAGATGTGGGCCTAACGGGTTGTAGGCTATTGCTTACCACATAAAATAGCTCACTATTTTAACATATTATGAGGCTGATAAAAAGGCTTCCATAGATCTCTGTGCTCTCCCTTTCTGCCAGCTTTCTCACACTAAGAAAGCTCATATCTAGTGTGTCTTACCATGAAGAGTTGCTGTTGGAATTTCAGATTCTGTATATTTTAGAGATATGTGAGACTAAATAGAAAACATATAGCACACCTCTTTTAAAATTCCTGTGCAGAAAGATGGACCACTGTTTAATATCATATGTTGCTCTTGCAGAGGACCAGGATTCAGTTTCCAACACAACAATAGTAGCTAAAAGTCACCTGTAATTCTATTTCTGAGGGATCTGAGCCCTCTTCTGACCATTATGAGCACAAGAATTACATGTGGGGCACAGACATGCAGCACAGAAAATATTCATATACATAAAATCAAATAAATAAATTTAAATTTTGCTTCAGTTAATGAAGTCTGTGTATGACTGACTATGGACAGGAATATTATAAGCACTTAGCAATGACTAAAAAGATGTCCATAGTGTGTTATATTATTGCTTCACTGTATTTTGAATTCTATCCTCTTATTAAAAGTGGGTATGTTTGTTATATTGCTCTGTCTTGTGATCAGATATCTACTATGAAGTATTTTAGTATCTTTTTTTCTGTGACTTTTTTTTATTTTAGATATTTTCTTTATTTACATGCAAATTTCTCCATTCCCAGTTTCCCCTCCAAA
>NW_022196903.1:127627323-127631092 GCF_008632895.1 Mastomys coucha
TGAGATATGATTTAAGATCCAATTCTTGCTTTTCTGGTGTTTTGGGATATCCAGGACTTGCTGCAGTCAGAGTACTAGGTTCTGATGAAGCCTGGTTACTTTTGGTAAGATTCTTGCATTTGCCTTTCGCCATCTTTTGCTTTTGGGTGTTAGATGTTCTCAGTGTCTCTGGCTAGAGCTTGTCCTGTCCCTGATGCCCTGCAAGTCCCCTGCGACTTGTGGGGCCTGTTCCTCCAAGGTAGCTGTTCTGATCTCAGAAACTCACCCAAGAGAGAATGGCAGATCCCGCCCGGGTCTCTGGCTTAATGCGCTCTCTGGAGATAGGCCCTCCACTTGCAGGGAAGGGGCAGAGGAGGATGCTGAACCCCCTCTGTCACTCGGAAGCTGAGAGGATCGTGGCCCTGCCGCCCTGCGGCTCCCCTGGGAGTCATGGGGCCTGTGGCTCCCGGCTGGCTGCTCAGGTCTCAGAACCTCACCCAAGAGAAAATCGTATTTAGTATCTTAAGAAAGAAAATAAAAGATCTTAATTTAGTTGGAAAGGGTAGACATGGAGGAGTTAAAGAAAGAGAGATGGGGGTATGTAGTTGAAAAACTTGTGCATGGGATTTTTTTTTTCGAGACAGGGTTTCTCTGTGTTGCCTTGGCTGTCCTGGAACTCACTCTGTAGACCAGGCTGGCCTTGAACTCAGAAATCTGCCTGCTTCTGCCTCACAAGTGCTGGGATTAAAGGT
Source organism: Mastomys coucha (assembly GCF_008632895.1). Lineage (NCBI taxonomy): Eukaryota > Metazoa > Chordata > Mammalia > Rodentia > Muridae > Mastomys > Mastomys coucha. Next base: position 127,628,055 of record NW_022196903.1, read on the forward strand.
GTGTGTCACCACCGCCCGGCTGTGCATGGGATTTTTAAGTTTCTTCTAAAAAGAACATTTTGGGCTGGAGCAATGGCTCAGTGGGTAAGAGCACTAACTGCTCTTCCAGAGGTCCTGAGTTCAAATCCCAGCAACCATATGGTGGCTCACAACCATCTGTAATGAGATTTGACACCCTCTTCTGGTGTGTCTGAAGACAGCTACAGTGTAGCTCATATACATAAAAAAGTAAATCTTTTTAAAAAAGAAAGAAAACAAACAAAATAAAACAAAAAGAACATTTTATGGACTTCCCTGGGAATTAAACAAACAAACAAAAAACAACCTTCCTCCATATTTATAAAACAAATATAATATGAAAAGAAAATAGGAAAAATCTGTAAATAATAAAGAAAAGTGAAGTGGAATGTAGTATGATGATATATACTTGGTAAGGATAAACAGAATTGATTTTTGTAAGAAATTACTAATGTCTGGTAAAATACTAATTGAGCCTTTGAAAAAGAGACTTGAATTTTCCAAAACAGATAAAGTTACATGCAGGCAAAAAAGAAATCTTACGTATATCATAAATAGTCCAAAAACGTCAGGTTTGTAGAAGATAAAACTTAATGATAATATATAAATGGTGATTAAAGATTGTTAAAACTCAATATACTGCTATAAACGGAATCTCTCCCCTATTTTAAACAATTAGGTTTTCCTAATAGACTTTGATCTATTCCTGATAAGAATTTGGGAGGGCTGAATTTAAAAACAGAGATTATATGCATAGTGAAGACAATAACCTACATTTTCTATAGGTCAGTGGTCTGTTCAGGCAGCCTGGGCACAGTAGAGTAATAGGCCTAGAACTCTGGAGCACCCAGTGGGCAATTTCTGTTCACAAGGGACAGTAGAAGTTTGGCTGTAACTCCTGGGTCCTTCATTCCTGTTTCAGTCACAACCTCTCACAGCTGCCCCTGCAGGAGATGTGTGCTCTGTCAGGTAGACAATGCCCCATGCTCCCAGCATTCTAGCTGGACCCTACCTCCAGTCATCTGCCCATAGCCAGGCATGGCCCACTCCACAGATAACCACGCCTCATACAATATAAGGGGTGGTTCTCCCCCTCCCTTCTCTTTTGTTCTTTGTCCCTTTTCTTGCCCTCTTTCCTCTCTTGCCCTCTTTCCTCTCTTGCTCTTTGACCCTTCTCTTGCCTTCTTCCTCTCTCTCTTTCTCTTTGTTCTTTCTCTTGCCTTCTTGTTCTCTTGCTTCCTTTCTTTCCTTTCTCTCCCTCTCTCTCCTTCTCTTCTCCCCTCCTTCCTCTCATTTCTTTCTCTTCACATAACCAGCCTATTTTCTCTTTCCTATAATAAAATATCTCACTCATGTCTTACCTCCTTTTAACTAACTAATGTGCCATGCAGCCACAGACAGCAGCAGCAGAAAGCTCTAGGCAACAGGAGAGAGACACACAGGCCCACAATTTTTACTAAGTATTTTGTGTTTTTCAACCACTTGAAAACCCAGAATTTATTAGAAAGTTTATTTTAATACAAACTCTCTCAAGAAGTTACAGAAGTTCATCTAGTACTTCCTCTTCAAGATTGATAAAACTCTCCTCTCACCACTATAGAAGTTCTACCTCTCAGCCCCATGCTCCCAGAAATAAGACTCAGACTCAAAATCTATTTACAAAAACGTTGGCCACATTGTTAGGTTTTTCTCTAACTAAAATCATAACTTAAGGTTACCCTTTTCTTATCTACATTCTGCCTTGTGGCTGGTTATCTGTTGTCAAGTACCATGTATCCACCTCATCATATCTTCTGAGAGAGTCTTCTGGTGTATCACTTTATTCCAGAATTATTTCTGCTTCCCAGATTTCCAACCTGCTATTTCCTGACTAAGCCATAAGCCATCCACTTTTTTATTGACAGGTGATACTTTTAAGATACACACCACCTAGAACATGGAATCCAAAGTTTGAAAGTTTAGAGGGTCTGGCTCCCTTTAGGGCTTTTCAATAGGATCCTGGAAATAAAAACCTGCTGAAGCAGACTAAGAATATCCTGATTTAGCAAGAAAAAAAATGGTCATCCTACTTATTCATTAAGTATCTTTATAATCCAGAAAACAGAACATGTCATGTTGTTACACTCTTTCCTGTACTGTCTAATCTCATCTGTCTCTAGAACATATCTTCTGCCTTATTTTGCTACATAAATTTACATGGAAACTGTCAATGATTTTCTGCTGAATTAATTTCTTGAAGAAGCCACAAATAGATGAAAACCCTCTCCTTTTAAAAAGAACAGTGCACAAGACAAAGAAAACCCTCATGAATACTTTTAAGGACAATTAGAGATTTAAAAGGTGTTGAGAAAAATAATTAGAGAGATGAAAAAGATGTTGAGATAGGGAGGAACACTGTGGCTGAAAACAGAGAACTCGAACCCAGAGCCTGCCAGGCTTTGACTTCTAAGGCCTACACCTCGTGGCTCACATCAGCCAGCCAAGTCCTGTGTCCAAAGGTTCTACAACCTCCCAAACCAGCAGTATCAGTTAAGGCCCACATGTTCAAACACATAAGCTCGTGGAAGACATTTTACATTCAATCCGCAACAGCTAGCCGCTCTTCAAATTTTTTAAATTTTTTTGTCAGTAACAAGACTTATTGGCATAGTTTTTCCTACTGTTCACTTGTGTTGTTATTCTTTCTATTTTAAAATTATATTTGTTTATTTATTTATATAAAAATAAGATGTTGAGAAAAAGCCAGACACAGTAAACCTTGACTGTGCAGTATGGCAAGAAGACATTGAGTGTGTAGTATGACAGGAACACATTGAGTGTGTAGTATGACAGGAAGACCTTGAGTGTGTAGTATGACAGGAAGACCTTGAGTGTGTAGTATGACAGGAAGACCTTGAGTATGTAGTATGATAGGAAGACTTTGAGTGTGTAGTATGGCAGGAAGACCTTGAGTGTGTAGTATGACAGGAAGACCTTGAGTGTGTAGTATGGCAGGAAGACCTTGAGTGTGTAGTATGGCA
>NW_022196903.1:127631102-127631333 GCF_008632895.1 Mastomys coucha
CTTGAGTGTGTAGTATGGCAGGAAGACCTTGAGTGTGTAGTATGGCAGGAAGACCTGGAGTGTGTAGTATGGCAGGAAGACCTTGAGTGTGTAGTATGGCAGGAAGACCTTGAGTGTGTAGTATGACAGGAAGACCTTGAGTGTATAGTATGGCAGGAAGACCTTGAGTGTGTAGTATGACAGGAAGACCTTGAGTGTGTAGTATGACAGGAAGACATTGAGTGTGTAGTA
>NW_022196903.1:127631414-127633932 GCF_008632895.1 Mastomys coucha
GAGTGTGTAGTATGACAGGAAGACCTTGAGTGTGTAGTATGACAGGAAGACCTTGAGTGTGTAGTATGGCAGTAGGAGTCAGAGGGCAGTGGAACTCTGCCTTGACAATTCCATGTGGAACTCCATTTCTACCTAAAACTCTTTGGCCATGAGGCTTACTTAAATGCAGGCCACAAAGGATCTGAAAATATTGTCCTCTCTCACTCATTTATTTTAGAAGAATTATAGACATATTGCTGCTAAATAAAAAATGTAAATAAGATATCATTAATTCAGAATATGTGTCATTCCACTTAGATAAAAGCAAAAGGAGGGAAATTCCAAACAGATGTCAGATTGAGAAAAAACATATGGAAGGAACTTTAATGACTATTAGAAATTGCATTGTGGGATTTGTATCTAAAGAAAACCAGCTATATCAAGAAAAAAACATGGCTATTCCACTTGCCAAGCATCTTGCAAAGAAGAACTACAAGCATCAAGTATGTGGGTTTATCTGAAGGGTGGTATTGGGCCTGGTGACACTGAAGTAAGATATTAAACAAATGCAAAGAAATAATCTCACGTGGAACATAAACTTACTGCTTCCCACTACTTGAATAAGAACAGCCACCTGTATTCAGATCCCCACACCCATACAAAATTCTGGTGCATTCTTGTAAGCCAAGCAATGAAGAAGTGAGAGGAAAAGGGAAATATTTGGATGCTGAAAGCTCATGACCAGGAAGTCTAGCTGAAATGGGAAGCTCCAGGTTCAGTGAGTGGCCTGGTCTCATGAAGTGAGGTATAGAGTGTTAAAGGAGTACACCTAGCACTGACCTCTTGACTCTACAACCTAACCATCATGGGAGACCACATCTGCATGGGCATGTGAACACACGCATGCACGTACATGCACACACATGCACACATACATACACATACAGAGAGAGAGAGAGAGAGAGAGAGAGAGAGAGAGAGAGAGAGAATATTTGTACTATTGGTTCCACCAGAAAAGGTAGAAATGTGGATAAATGAAGACTTTCATCTTACCATGGACAAGCCTCAGCTAGGCCTGGCTTTCTGAGAGTAGGGGTGTCTGGGAATAGGGAGAAAAAAAAACAGCTCAATATCAAATCAAATCTAAAGCAGAAAAAGCAGTTGTGGTGTGAAACAATTTGTCAGAAAGATACTAAGAAAGGAGATAAAGAGATTTAGGAAGTAGTGGCCATAAAAGAAGGGAATAGTGATGTACTGGAGACAAGATGCGCTGAGCCTTATATTCCAGGATGACTTCTTTGAGGTTGGTTTAAACGGAAACAGAATGGGATGTTCTTCTCAGGAAGCCATCCACTATATGTTCATGTGATTCCTTTGATGAAAATATAATGAAAAAGCAAGCACAGTATGGAGGGGGTCTGAAGGGAACTGAGTTGATAGCAATGAGATTAGGCTAGTTGAAAGATGTAACTGATTCTTCAATGAAGGGGAGAGCTGCTTGTAGTGCATGTACTCAATATCAGAAGTAAATCAGAAGGAATTTCATCAGTGTTGGAAATTAAATTCTGAAAGAAAGGAAGGAATTAAAGATTTTCCAAACAATCTTGAATCTAGTATTGTTAATATCTGAGATTGGCTGGCTGGGAGTAAGATAGATTAATCCAAGAACTAAAGTATATTTTGGGGAGTAGGTCAGGTTGAGCCATTCAAAACAGAAGTGATGAGGTAGTCACTGGACATGGCTGTCTGACTCTTCTCTCTACCTCCTCCCTCTATGCATCATCTCTTTCACATCACTTACATCATCCTGGATTTACTGTTTCAATATCTCAAATCATTCTTTTACCAAAATACTTATACAATTTATACATCATTTCTTACCTAAATCAAAAATATTCTGTTTTTCAGGTCTTTTCTTGGCTCTCTTGATAGAACTGTATCCGTATGCAGTGTCCTCTTTCCTTGTATTTTATGCTTCTTTTCAATAGTCTTGTCTTCTTCCCAATTCATTGGTTTTCCTTCTGGATTGTATAATCCATACAGGATAATTTTACCTGGCGCGTCTGTGTTACTATAGATAAGGACACTTTAACCTTTCATGAAAATAGATATGGAAAAGTGACTGCCATTGTATATCTTATGCAATAAAGCAATTAATCAAAAAAAGGAAGTAGTGACCATAAGAGATTCTACCCAACTAAGTTTATGTGTGTGTATTCTTACAGGGGCAGACAGATTCCTGAGTTCAAGAAAGGCTGAAAAACAACTAACTTAGGTCCACATGTGGTAGCAACCATAATTTCAAGATGAGGTCCAAGCTATCTTGTCATCTGTACTTAACAGAGGCAGGCAGATCTGTGAATTCTTTTGCAATGTTAAAAAAAAAAATGTGTGCTTGCTGTCTCCTAAGAATCAAAGGGCTGGGTCATGGGATGCTGATTCATAAAGTAATCAAAAGAAAACCTGAGCTAGGCGTGGTGGTGCACGCCTTTAATCCCAGCACTTGGGAGGCAGAGGCAGGTGGATTTCTGAGTTCAAG
>NW_022196903.1:127634010-127667440 GCF_008632895.1 Mastomys coucha
AAAAAAAAAAAAAAAAAGAAAACCTGAAGTAAACAATTGGATTGACATGTAAAACAAAAGACTGGGCTTAGGATCTGTAATAGATGATCCATTCACAGAATTTTTTAGACTATCAAGGGAAAAGTGTTTGGAAAACTGTCTTGAGGAGAAAACAGAGAGCTGTCTGGATATCCCCCAGAAAAAGCAGATCAGAGAGAAAGAAAGCAAAACAGAGAGCAGTGTAGAAATCTGACCAAACAGAACATGGGCAGTCAGCACGGACTCATTATTGACTTCAAGTCAAATAATGTTTTGTTTTTGCTACTCTCTGACATCTCTTCTCTAAAAACCCCTCTCCAAGCCAAGGCTGGTCCTTAGCACATTTAATACTAGTCTTATGCATACAGTAGGGTTTTCTGGAAGCATCTATTACTAAGAGTGTTGAATGATCTTATGTTCTTGCTTGTGGCCCTTAAATTCTCATATGCGCATCACCCACTCACAGAAAGATAGACAACAACAATAATTACATGTTAATTGGGACATTGACTGTGCTGTTATAACCACAATGACTTAACTTTATGGAATGAACGAAAAAAGAAACATATTAGACATGGCAGTGTCTAATATTCCAGTGTTTCCAAGTACCACTGAGGAGAAATGTGAGTCCCCCACACCCCATTTAAGTTCTTCCATTCCCTGCAGAAACTTTTCCTTACCTCCTATTTGACATCAAATAAATAATGTATTCTAAGCTGTTCCTTATAAAGTGAAGAAAATTTCCCTACAAAGATGGTTGTTGTAACATGTTCATACTAGGGAAAGGTGAAATCCATCTGCATATCTAATGACAAGATTTGGGTGAAAGAAATTTTGTGCCAAAGCCACACAATGGAGTAGAATATTTGCTTTAAAAAGAAAAGTCAAAATACAGAAACAACAATCAAAACAACATAATATTCTGAAGCTACATATATATCACAGAGAGTTAATGTGTATGTCTTACAAGAAATGCATTTTTGCATTGATTGACATATAGACCTACATGTAAAGTAGAAAATTAAGGCTAGAAAATAGATTGTGCACATGTACCAAGAGATAGTATCTTCTTTTTTTCTTCTTTTATTGATTTAAGTTTTATTGCATTATGATGAGAAAAGATACATGACTTCAATTTATCTGAATTTGTTAACATTTAAAAACATATTTTAAGTAAATAGAATTAAATCACATTCTTGTTTCCCTTTTGTACCTCAACTACTCCCAGAGACTCCCACTTCAATACCTACAATACCTTTTTTGTCATATTCTTTAAAATTTATAAAATATTATAACAATAAAAATTAGTATTATAAAAGTTGATTGATATAAAACAACAATCAATTTAATTGGCTTATGTAGATGCTTGTCTACAGCAAGACTGAAAAATACATATATTTTTCTCAAAATATGTTTTAAATAACTCCAAACATATTAACTGTATATTTTCAAATAATACATCACTACTACTATTTTTTTAAAGAACATAACTAGATAAAGTCTTTTTTGTTTGTTTATTTGTTATATTTTTAGTAGAGTCTAAAATCTTGGCTCTTACTGTGGTATAAGCCCAAAATAAGAAGAATTTTTAGACATTGACTTTCATTGTAATAAGGCTGTACTTCAATGGCCCTCACATCACCAAAGGAGTTTAACTCCATAGTAGCTGAGAGTTGATAGTTCTGCTGCACCAAGGAATGAATTGTAGGCATGAATTTGGATACAGACTTCCTGCTATGGTCAAAGCTATTTGACTTGAGTGAGTGACTTTATTTTCAGCTCACAGAGAACAGCTTACATTCATTTAAGAAATGGTGTGTGTATTAAGATGGTCTATCCATAAAGTCATCACCAACTGTTTCAATGAACAATGGTTCTGCTTAGAGGGTGGCACAGACATTAGGTGAGGGTAAAAATCTGGTTCATTGGCTGTGATAATTTGGAAAAGCATTCATCTCAGAGAAAGAGTAACTTATAAAGTCCTCTTCTTCTTCCTCTTCGATATAGTTACAAACCTCAAGCAAAGCATTCAGTCTCACTCTTTGTTGTTCTCTTACAAGCCACCTCCCAATTTAATTGTGTATGTTTCCTTTGGCTGTATAAATACTTTTGAAGAGGCAGGCAGATTTCTGAGTTCAAGACCAGCCTGGTCCACATACAGAGTGAGTTCCAGGACTGCCGAGGCTATACAGTCATGTGACCTACTGTTCCAGGTCGCTTCTGTTTCTCCCTTTCTTTCCCAGCCTCTAGAGGAAGTGAACTTAATTAAACCCACTACAGAATACTTTTGAAATATGTAAGCTGTTCTGAAAACCATAGTGGAAAAACATAAAATAAACAATACTGCTAATAGAGAGGCTGAGATAAGAGAAGCAAGATTTCAAGACCATTATGTTGTACACAGTAAGACACTGTCACATAGAAACAAGCTGAAAGTGTATATGGATTATACAATATTGGACCTATTTCTCCAATTACCAAATTAGAGAGACCATTGGATAACAGCCAATAAATTTCCAATTCTTCATATTTTTGGATTTCAATCAATTAGGATATGTTGGAAATATTAATTTTCATATTAAGAAATTAAGAAAAAGTAATTGTTACTTCCTGTTGTTTTTGTTGTAAGAGGTGGAATGAGGTTTGTGTGGGTTTGTTGAAAGACTACTTTCTTGCTTCTTCTAGGGTGTAGTTTTGCTCCTTATGTTGGTGTTTTCCATCTATTATCCTTTAAAGGACTGGATTTGTGAAAAGATATTGTGTAAATTTTGTTTTGTCATGGAATATCTTGTTTTCTCCATCTATGGTAATTGAGAGTTTTACTGGGTATGTAGCCTGGGCTGGCATTTGTGTTCTCCTAGGGTCTGTATGACATCTACCCAAGAACTTCTAGCTTTCATAGTCTCTGGTGAGAAATCTGCCATAATTCTGATAGGCCTGCAGAAGACCCCATAAAAAACATTGATACAACAGTCAAAGAAAATGCAAAATGCAAAAGGCTCCTAAACCAAAACATCCAGGAAAGTTTCTAGCTCCCTTGTAGGCTTTTCAATAGAATCCTGGGAAGAAATCCTGGATAAAGGAGACTGATTGCATCCTAATTAAGCAAGAAAACAAATAGTTTGATTACCTCCATGGATACAATACTCATGGCATACATCTCCATCAAGTCTTTAAACTGCACAACACAGAACAAGTTGTGCTGCTTCCCTTTTCCTTGATCAGATTACTCCCTTCTGTCTCTGGAATGTATCTTCTACCTTACTTTGCTACATAAATTTCCACTAACACTGTCGATGACTCTTTGCAGAATCACTTTCTTGAAGAAGACACAAATAGGAAAAAGTCCTTTTCTTCTTAAAAAGATCAGCAGAAAAGCCAAAGAAGAATTTTATGAATATATTCAATGACAATTAGATTAGTAGAAAACAGAACAGCCACACAGAGACTCATAAGTGCGAGAAGAGGAGTCAGAAGAGGTTGAAACTGCCATTAAAATTCTGTATGGGAGCTCATTTCAACCTTGAACTCCTTGGTCAGTTGGTGTGTAAATCTAGCTTGAGGCTAAATTAAATGCAGGCTTAGTCACATGGAGTCTGTGAATATTTTTGCCACCTTTTTTTTTAAAAGAATTATAAGATATGAGGTTTCAAACTTTAGAAAGCAGTAAATAAATTATCATAATTCAGAATATGTATCATCTTACTTAGTTAAAATGAAATTAACTTCCTAGATGGGCCTCAGTGGGAGAGAATGTATTGTGATCTAGAGTGACTGGATGTCCCAGAGTCAGATGGTATCCCAGAGAGGCTTCCCCTTCACTGAAGAGAGTAATGGAGGCAGGGTCTCAAAGAGAGGAGAGAAGGGGGCAGCCATTGGGATATAAAGTGAATTTTAAAAAAATGAAGCAAAAGGAAAAATCCCAAACATAGTCCAAATTGAGGAAAGTTGTGAGAATTATTTTGTGGCATGTTTAAAGAGAACCAACTATGTTAAGAAAAAAACATAAATATTAACTACTTGCTGATCAAACTAAATGAAGAGACACTTGAAGCAATCTCCGTAAAATCAGGGACTAGACAAGGATGCCTACTCTTTCCCAATGTATTCAATCTAGTTATCAAAGGCCTAGTTAGAAGCAATTAGAAAATAAAAGGAGGTCAAATAGATACAAACTGGAAAGGAAGAATTAAAAATATCAGTATCCACAGGTGATATACTAGTATATTTAGTGACCCAAGAAAAAAATCCAACAAAGAACTCCTACAGGTGATCAACAACTTCAGCAATGTAGCTGGACATAAAATTAACTCAAAATCAGTAGCCTTCCTCTTCTCAAATGATAAATGAGCTGAGAAATATATTAGAGAAATGACCCCCTTCACAATAATTACAAATAATATAAATTATCTTGGTGTGACTCTAACCAAGCAAGTGGAAGATCTATATGACAAGAACTTCAAGTCCCTGAAGAAAGAAATCAAAGAAGAACTCAGAAGATGAAAGTTCTCCCATGATCATCGATTGGCAGGATTAACATAATAAAAATGGTCATCTTGCCAAAAAGGAACCTACAGATTCAATGAAAACCCCATTGAAATTCCAACTCAATTCTTCATAGTTAGAAAGAACAATTTGCAAATTTATCTGGAATAACAAAAAACTTAGGATAGTGAAAACTATTCTCAACAATAAAATAACTTCTCAGGAAATCCCTATCTCTGACCTCACACTGTATTACAGAGCAATAGTGATAAAAACTGTATGGTATTGACACAGAGACAGACAGGAAGATCAATGGAATAGAATTGAAGACCCAGAAATGAACCCACAAACATATGGTCACTTGATGTTTGTCAAAGGAGCTAAAACCATCCAGTGGAAAAAAAGATACCATTTTCAACAAGTGGTGCTGTTTCAACTAGCGGTCAGCTTGTGGAAGAATGGAAATTGATCCACACTTATCTCCCTGTACAAAGCTCAAGTCCAAGCCAATCAAGGACCTTCACATAAAACCAGATACACTGAAACTAAAAGAAAAGAAGATGGGAGCTAGGGGGAAGGGGGGAAGTGGCGCACGCCTTTAATCCCAGCACTTGGGAGGCAGTGACAGGTAGATTTCTGAGTTCGAGGCCAGTCTGGTCTACAGAGTGAGTTCCAGGACAGACAGGGCTACACAGAGAAACCCTGTCACAAAATAATAAAAAGAAAGAAAGAAAGAAAGAAAGAAAGAAAGAAAGAAAGAAAGAAAGAAAGAAAGAAAGAAAGGAAGAAAGGAAGAAAGAAGGAAGGAAAGAAAGGAAGGAAAAAAGAGAAAGTGGAGAAGAGCCTCAAGCACATGAGCACAGGGGAATATTTCCTAAACAGAAGAATGCCAATAGCTTATGCTCTAAGATCAAGAATCGACAAATGGGACCTCATAAAACTGCAAAGCTTCTGTATGGCAAAAGACACTGTCAATAGAACAAAACAGCAACCAACAGATTGGGTGAGGGCCTGTGTACCAGAGGCTTTCACAGAGCTCTCTGACCAGCCCCCGTGTGAGAGTTTTGGTGAAGGGAAGGGAGCACGGGCCAGGAGAAGTCTCTTCTGCCACTTCTGCTGCAGCAGTTGGCTTCACCTCTGTCTCTGCCTTGCTTTCCAGGTCAGTCAGGTACTCTGTGCCACCTTGCACTGACTTGGGTGGGGCTGGGCTGATGAGAGGCCAACTAGCCAGTGAGCAGTGCATTGCAGCTTCCGGCTGGGTTTCAGGAGAGTAGACCTCTCTCCAAGTGTTACAGCTCTCAGAGCAAAAGGCTCAGACGACAGAGGAGTTCTCACACACCTTTAATTCCCTGGATAGGATTTATATACAGTTTGGGGGTGATCCAGGGTTCTACAGCAGGTACTTCACATTGGTTTGGGCTAGGGAGCTTGGGGAATCCTTATTTGCATGTAAGAAGGCATAGTGCTGCTGCCCTACATCCGAGATTCTGGGCAAATATCCTCTTATTGGTGTGTTCTTTTATCAGATGTAGGATTGGTAAAAATCTTTTCCCAATTGTGGGGCAGTAGTCTGTGCAGGCAACCTGATAGAGCAAGAGGTCTGCAACCCCGAAGACCCAGTGGGTGGTAATTTCTGCCTGCATGGGAGGGAAGGTGTTCGACCATGCCTCCTGGGTCCCTGGCTCCTGTTGCAGTCAAAACACCCCACAGCCCCCTTCATGAGAGATGTGTAATATTGGTCACATATTAGCAGCACCAAGCCTTCTTACAAGCAAATAAGGATTCCCCAAGCTCTCAGGCCAAACCAGTGAGAAGTACTTCTGGCTCCTGTCAGCAAGCACTTGTTGGCATCCACAATAGTGTCTGGATTTGGTGACTGTAAATGGGATGGATCCCCAGGTGGGGTAGTCTCTGGGTGGCCTTTCCTTCAGTCTCCTCTTCACACTTGGTCTCTGTACCTCCTCCAAGGGGTATTTTGTTCCCCCTTCTAAGAAGACCGAAGTATTCACACTTTGGTCTTCCTTCTTCTTGAGTTTCATGTGGTTTGTGAATTGTATCTTGGGTTACTTCACTCAGGATAGTATTTTCTAGTTCCATCCATTTGCCTAAGAATTTCATGAATTCATTGTTTTTAATAGCTGAGTAGTAGTCCATTGTGTGGATGTACCACATTTTCTGTATCCATTCCTCTATTTAAGGACATCTGGGTTTTTTTCCAGCTTCTGGCTATTATAAATAAGGTATCCCAATCATAAAACAACACACATGGTATGTACTCACTGATAAGTAGATATTTGTCCAAGATCTCCAAATAACTAAGATACAATTCACAGACCACATGAAGCGCAAGAAGAAGGCAGACCAAAATGTGGGTGCTTCGGTTCTTCTTAGAAGAACCAAAAAGTCATGGGAGCAAACACAGAGATAAAGTGTAGAGCAGAGAGTGAATGAGAGGTGACTCATTGGTTAAGGCTGGATGCTCTCACAGAGGAATCATGTTCCAGTGGCTTACAACAGCCTGTGACCCCAGCTCCATGAAATCCAAATGTTCTCTCTGGCCTTCATAGGCACACATGCACATTCATGTACACACACACACACACACACACACACACACACACACACACACACATGCCCGCACTCACATTAGTACTATTGTTTCTAGGGAGAGAAAAAAAAATTGGCGATGTACGCAAGAGAAGACTTACATACAATTGGTTTTCTGGAAGCATTCATTACCAGGAATCTTGAATATTCTTTTGTGGTATAACTGGGCTTTATATTCTTATCAGAGCACTACACACTCCCAGAAAGAAAGACAACAACCAGAAATTATATGCTAATTATTTTATTGGGACGTTGACTATGCAGTTATGAACATAATGCCATAAGTTTCTGAAATGAAGGGGAAAAGATGACTATTAGACATGGCATACTAGAATTTCCCGGGGTTTACTAGTAACACTGAGGCGAAAGGCCAGTCCTCCCACCTCAACCCTATTGAGTTCCTCAATTCCCGCAGATGCTTTTCTGTCATGCTTATTAAGTATGGAAGAAATAGTGAGTTCTAACTTGTTCCTCATAACCTGAGAAAATGTATCCACAAAGATGGTTCTTGTAACCTGTTTATACTAGGAAAAACTGAAATCTAAATACATGTCTACCGACATGATTTTGGGGCAGGAGGTGGAAGTACCAAAAACACTTAGTAGTGTATATTTGCTTTAAAAAGAAGAACAAAAACATGTAAATAACTATAAAACAGCATATTTTGAGGATATATGTGTGCATGAGAGTGTGTGAATGTGAATAATGTGTATTTATTTCTTCCCAGTAATGTGTTTTTCTCAGTGATGAATACATAGAACTACATGTAAAAAATGTAATAAAGTGGACACATAGAAGAAAAGACATTTTAGAAAATAAAATAGAATTAATAAATACGGATATGGGGGCAGATGGGGATGGAATTATAAGAATTATTATCCTGCTTTCATGTGATGTAGACTCTTTTTTAGCAAGAGCACCTTGTGACTTAAAACTAATGTCGAAATACAGATTACCTTTAGCAGCAATATGTTAAGGTGTCATTCAGGATGCTGGCAAGCTAGAAATAAAAAATGAATTGTGAGAGACTTAAGGTGTGAGATCATCGACTTCAAACACAATAGACAAAGTACAAAGAACGGTCCCTGACACAACTTAACCCTTGTACATATCAAGACAAAGCAAAACTGAAGATTTTGTTTCTCAATTCTAGACATACATAGAAAGCATGCCAGTGCCAACATTTTGGGGCATTATTGCCATATATATGAATAGAAATACTACAAATGGGGACCAGGAGTATATCCTTACAACACGGTGCTGTTGGTTAATTCTCATGCTACAGTTGAAGAAATGTGGAAGTGAAAGTCTTTCTGTTCAGGGAATTGGACTCAAACTTGTCACCAGCATCTATATGACCAGGTCAGATGGATATAGGGAAGTCTTTGAGGAGGACTGCTTTCTTGGAAAGACATTGGTTGACACATGGAGCCTAAAAACATGGTTGCTGCTCCTTGTTGGTTACCATGTACATAAGGGCAAAAGTGCCATTTGTTGCCTCTGAAACCATGAGAATAAAGTAGAACTGTTTACCACATTGGTATGGAAACTCTTGATTCTCCAGAGCAGGTGGGAAGGATTGATACCATTATGGTCATTCCTTCTAAGGGTCATCTTTCTCTGAAGACAGTTCAAAAGTGGCCCTTCAAAATATTTCAGGGTTCCTGCTTTCTTCAAATACTGTAAGGCTAATGACAGAATTGTTGAGTGAAGTAAGAGAGAATATCTCTTGTCTTCCAATGCTTACTATATCCCACATGCCCACCTTTTTCTGTAACTTGTCTTTCAAACCCCTGCTGCTCACTGATGTTTTGAGTGTTTCTTCTCTTAATCCATATACTGAGATTTAGAGTGTCTTAGATTTCTGCTCCTGGGATAATATAGTTCTTCTTGATCCAGAAAAATAATTATAATATAATAAATGGATAATAAAGATATATGTTACCAGATTTTAGATTTGATGTCTCCAAAGGCAGGAGAAAAACAACCCAATGCTTCTTAACAGGGATATATTCCCATTACATTTCTTGAACCAGAAATAACTTGTTCTCATGACTTCAATCTCTACTCCTAAGCATTGTTGGTAGAGCTGTATGTGGATGACCCTATTACCACAAGACAGTGTTTGAAGCCTGGACAGAAATACATGATGGTATAGTCAGGATTTGAAAGTATTTAAGGCAGTGTATTGATGAGGAAATAGATACATTAGAATACTTAAACACAGTATAAAGTTATACAGTTATTTCTTCCCATTTTTCCAATAAACAGTTACAGAAGGAAATCATTCAAGGTTTCTCAGAACCACAAGGTTATGCTACTTTTAACTTGAGCTTCAGTGTACAATAGACATTTTTGACTGAGTTATAGCCAGACATCTCCTATGGTCATTGAGCCAAATGTATTTTATCATGTAATTTGCTGGTTCTGATCATGCCCTCTTCCTCCCATATCAATGTTGGTAAAACCTTGCCTGAGTCTTTAGGGAAAGTAATACCTATTCATTTCTTAAAGTAAAAGAGGTGGTAAGAACAGTGTAGAAATAATAAATGACTGGGAAAATGGAGAGAGGTAATTGAGGATAAATGCAGTTTACCTGACATTATTTCATCAGCATATGTAGTGAATACATCTAGGAAATAAAGAGCATATTTAAGGAAAAAGTTAAATACCCAGTCCTAAGGAAATAACAAATGACCTGTAGTGAAATACAACTTCTAAAAACTCTCTTTATAACCTGTAACTGAGCCCCCTTGCCACCCTGAGATCTGCTGAACAGAGAGGAACATGGGAAGTGGCATGACTCCCACTATGCTGCCACCCACCTGCTCTACAGAAAATTGTCCTCCCTGGTAGCCCTCACATTTTGCTACTTTTGTTGTTGTTTTGGCTGACTATTCCAATTTCAGTGTCAAATTTTATTGTCTTTTTATTAGTTATTCATTAAATTTTTGAATGTATTAATGTATTTTTTCAAGAAGACCACCTGAAAAATAAAGTTGTGTATAGTCAAAAGTCACTTGAAGCACTTTGAAGTAGTGAGTATGTAAGGGAATAAAACACATTAACTTAGGTATTGCATTTATCTTTGAATTTGTAAAGAGTTAAGACTATCATATGAAAAAAAAAGACTATCATATGATTCTGTTTCTGACAGCAGAAATGTGTGTTCACCTTCTTCATCTGTCCTTTGTCTACCTTACAGCAAGGCTAACCACATGTACTGTTCACATGTCTGTGCAGGCCTTCCTTACCTTTTAGTACTTTCCCATATATCCTTACATCAATGAGATTCAGTTTGCAAATGAAACAATTTTTTGCTCTTCTTTTCAATATTTCCTTTTGGAATACCAGTTGATCATGAAGTAGGATGACCTTAATGTGTCATGAAGATAGAATGAGTCTTTGCCATAAGAACTCTTCAGCCTATCTTTCTTTTTCCTTTTTCTCATCTATTCCCTTCATTAATCTCTCCCACTTAGCACTGTCACTGAAGCCCTACCAGAGTCTTCTCCCTCCCCCTCCTGAATTGGTTTCCACTGAGTTCAGCACCATTAAGGCCACTGTGTGCAAGACTACCAGCATCTTCTAGGAGGCTCTGGGGTTGTTCACAAGTATATACTGGAGTACACAGTGCAACCGGCTTTATAAAAATTGATTAGAACAATAGCACCTTTGAATCCCAATTGATAACCTGACACATACAGACTGTAATCTCTGGTCCCTCTTTGGGAATATGGCCCAACAGAGTGGGGTGGAAAAGAAAATGTGAATATGTATTTCTCAAAGTTCTGAAAGAAGACCATTGCAATGATACATTGAAGGCGCACTCAAAGCAATCAGCACAAACATTAGGTTTAATGTTTGCATATTCCTGAAGTATAATCCTAGTTGTTAATACTGTCAACCATTTTTATGGTGACTATAATGTGTGTGTGTGTGTCTGTGTGTGTGTATGTGTGTGTGTGTCTGTGTGTGTGTATCTGTGTGTGTCTGTGTGTGTGTGTCTGTGTGTGTGTGTGTGTGTGCATGCGAGCATGTGCGCACATGCAGGTATGCAGGTATTCATATTTGTGAATTGTGAGTATAAGTGTGTTATAATATGAGGAGTGTTTGCACATGTATAGGAATTTATGTCAACTATGGTGCTATATGTATGCTACAGCAACCATCGTAATTATCTTCTCCATTCCAGTTTCTACTATTCCAGTTTCTACAGATCACAATATATTTGTACCCATGTCTATGATATCCACCTAGATTTTTAATTTTCATAGATTATTACCGTTATGTTCCATAATCTTCTGGTTAAAAAATGTATACACATATTATAAGAAGTTTGATTGTCAACATGTCTTAGCCACAAAAATGTCCAAGATTTTCAAAACCTGTTGTATTCCAGGAACTCAGTCCTGTTTCTTTAAAAGAACTTAAAGCAAACAGATGAATTAAACATACTGAAGGACGTTTTAAAAAAAGGCTACAATGTGCCTTCCATGGCAGGCTACCACTACTACACACTTCTGAAAATGGACCATTGTACTTCCTGTACCCACAACATTTTCTTCCTGGTCTGTGACTTTTACAGACTGTGTTTGTACATTATTTCTCCTAGAAAATATTATTGATCATTGAAGCTGATGTTTAATTGAGCAGGTCTGATACAGCATTTTAATTCTCTATGGCATTGCCATCATGTTCTGTTTATAATCACTTTTTTGTTCTTATTGAAAATAACTTCATATAATATATTCTGATCATGATTCTTCCTCTCCAATTACTTTGAGGTCATCCCCATCAACTGAATTCCTTGTCTTTTTTCTTTCCCTTTAGAACATAAAGAGGCTCACAAAAAAAAATCCAAACTAACCTCATTAAAAGGAAAGAAAAAAACAAAGAACAAAAGAAAAGCAAATGACCCCTCACAGAGACATAAAACACATAAAGCCACAAAACTGGCAGCCATAATAATCATTCAAAAGGTCATTAAGACAAAAAAGTGCAAACAAAGCATGTGACATAAAAATAATCTACACAATTACCATTGATTTCTTTTTGTGTTGGCCATCAATTGCAGCCATGTGATACGCCCCTAAGTTACACTCATATTTTATGTGTATAGTTCTATCACATTAGTGTTCAACACATGGGATTTTTCTCTATATAATTCTTGTCCCTATTGTTTGCCACATACCTTGTAAAGCTGTAATATATATGTGTATGTGTTTGAAATATATAAAACACATACATATATGTATATTTTTTTCAATCTAATATGATATCTCCTCTATTTTCCTCCTATGTCTGTCCTTTTTTCATTTATTTTAAGAGAATTTCATCATTTGCTCTTTTGTTTCAGGTGTGATATTTTCCTAGAAGGTCATTGTTTTACTCTCAGTTGTGTTTTGTAAAGATTTATTTTTGACCCACAGGTCAGTCCTGCCAGGGAAGATCTGCTGAATGCAGATCATCACCTCTCCTTCTTTTCCTCCAGAAATGGTTTTTCAGCCTCATCAACATACCTATTTAAAATACCTGCTGCTATCCCTTTTCTTCTCTGACCCTATCCCAGTATATAACAAACACTTTCTCTTCCAATTTTTTTCCCCAACTCATCCTTTTATCCAAAGGCTCAACTCTAACATGCACTCCCTGCTAAGCCACATGCCATCCCTACCAGGGAAGCAGATATACAAACTGCAAACCTTTTTTTAAAAAAGATTTATTTATTATTATACATAAGTACACTGTAGCTGACTTCAGACACATCAGAAGAGGGCGACAGATCTCATTACGGGTGGTTGTGAGCCCAAGGGTGTTGCTGGGATTTGAACTCAGGACCTTCGAAAGAGTAGTCAGTGCTCTTACCCACTGAGCCAACTCGCCAGCCCCCAAACTGCAAATCTTTACCTGTCCTTGTTTGCCTCCAGATCTAATCCTCAAGTCTCATACCCAGCTCTATAGCAAACTGTCTGTGGTTACTGTTTTACCATATGTGCTCCACCACCACCCCCAAAAAAAAATTAAGCAGATTCTAGTGAAATACTTACTTTCTCCCTCCTGTGAGCACATTCAAACACCTAGCCTAACCCATTTTTGAGAGTTAGCTTCCAATAAACAGAAACGCATTATACCTGCAAGACAGATGGCTAAAGGAGTAAGGTCCACAGAAATCTCATACCAAACCATACACAGCCACGGCAATCTCTAAAACCAGAGAAGAAACAGAAACCACTGAACAAAACGCCCATACAACAACAGCAATGAAGACAACATACAGCTCCTAGAACTATAATTTTCATAATCCCAGGTGTCTAGTTACCAACATAAAACAAAGATCAATAGCAGTCAAGACAATATGTCTACACTAGAGCCCAGCTATCCTGCCATAGAAGGCCCTGAATATTCCAAAATAGCTGAGACACAAGAAAAAGATATTGAAACAGCTTATATGGATATGATAGAGTTACTTCGAGAAGAAATGAATAAATCCCTGAGACAATGGAAGGAGATGAATAAAATTATTCAAGACCTGAAAATGGAAGTAAAGAAAATCCAAACTGAGGGAAATTTGGAAATAAAAAATGGAAGAATTTAAGCAGGAACTACAGAAGAAAGTTTCAACAACATATTACAAGAGGTAAAAGAGAAAGTCTTTGACACTGAAGATATGATAGAAGAAATAGATACTTTGGTCAAAGGAATGTTACATATAAGTTCCTGACACCAAACATCCAGAAAGATCTAGAACATTATGAAAAGACCAAATTTAAGAATAATAGGAAAAGGAAAAGAAAAGAAAAAAAGAACTGTACACAAACAGGTAAACTAGGAAATAAAAAGAGTAATAGGAATATAGCTGAAACCCAAGACAAAGGCAGAGAAATCATACACACACATACACATACACACACACACACACACACACACACACACACACACTGCCCAAGACAAGGTTTCTCTGTGTAGCCTTGGCTGTCCTGGAACTCACACTGTAGACCAAGCTGGTCTCAAAAATCAAAGGTCTGTCTGCTTCTGCCTCCCTAGTGCTGAAATTAAAGGTGTATGCTGCAACTGCCCAAACAGAAAACATTTCCAACACAATCAGAGAACACAATTTTCCTAATTTATAAAGGAGATACATTTTCAAGTACAAAAAAAACCCCAAATGTATTGGACTAGAGGAGAAAGTCTACTCAGCACGTAATGATAAAATCATTAAATGAACAGAACAAAGAAAGAATATTAAAAGCTGCAGGGGGACATAGCAAGTATCATAAAAATGCTGGCCAATTAGAATTACATCTGCCTTGTCTCTGGAGACTCTAAGAGCCAGAAAAGCATAGACAGATATGTTACAGAGTCAAGTGAACACATAAGCCAGCCCAGACATAAACCATGCAAAACATTCAATCACTGTCCATAGAGATATAAGACTTTCCATCATAAAACAAAATTTAAGCCAGCACTAGACTGTCTTTAAAGCAAATACACACTGTGGTTTAATTTGCTGATCATACCTCACCCTCCCATATCAATGTTGGTAAAACTTCGCCTATATCTTTAGAAAAAATAATACCTATTCATTCCTTAGAGTAAAAATGTTGATAATGACAGTGGAGAAGTAATAAATGACTGGGAAAATGGAGAGAGCTGATTGAGGACGAACTCAGTGTACCTTTATTTACTTCTGCAGCATCATCAAAAAGTTCACCTAGGAAATAAAAAGCAGATTCAAGCAAAAAGTTAAGCCCCCAGTCCCAAAGAGGTCACAAATATTCTGTAATGAAATATGACTTCTAACAACTCTCTACATAACCTGTAACTGAGCCCCCTTGCCACCCTGAGATCTGCTGAACATAGGGGAACATGGGAAGTGGCATGGCTCCCACTATACTGTCACCCACCTGCTCTACAGAAAATTGTCCTCCCTGGTAGCCCTCACATTTTGTTACTTTTGATGCTGATTTGGCTGAATATTCTAATTTCAGTGCCAAATTTTATTGTTCTTCTGTGAGTTACTTTCATTAAATATTTGCAATTTATTAATATATTTTTAAAAAGACCATCTAAAATAAAGATGCATATAGTATCTCAAAAGTCACTTGAAGCATTTTAAAGCAGTAAATATGTAAGAAAATAAAACACATTAAGTTATGTATTGCATTTGTCTTTTCATTTGTAAAGAGGTAAGATTGTCATACAATTCTGTTTCTGACAACAGGGTTTTGCACTTCCTTAGTCCATCTATTCTGTGTCTACCCTACAGGAAGAGGAGCCACCTGCATTCTTCAATTGTGTCCTCACTGGGTTTCCTTATGTCTTAGTGTTTTCCCACATATCCTTACAGCATAGAGATTCAGTCTGCAAATGAAACCATTTTTTTGCTCTTCTTGTCAATATTTCTTTTTTGGAATTTCAATTGAATATGAAGTAGGATGACCTGAATGTGTCCACAAGGACAGGATGAGTCTTGGCAATAAGCACTCTTCAGACTCTCTCTTTTTTCTCATCTATTCCTTTCTTACTGCTTTTCTACATTCCAGCGTCTCCTAAGCCACAGCAGAGTCTACGCTCACTCTGAGTGGGCCTCTACCTGTTGAGCCCAGGATTACCAAGGCTACTGTCTGCAAGACCACCAGCATCTGGAAGGGGGCTTTGGAGTTGTCTGGTTTGGGTTACAGGAGGCAACTGGCTTTTAAAAAGAGTAGAACAATGGCGTCTTTGAACCCCAACTGGGAAACCTAACACCTGCGCACTGGCATCAGTAGTTCCTCTTTGGGAATTTAGCCAAACAGGATAGGGTGGAGGTGACAAGGCCAATATGGTTTTTTCTCAAACATCTGAAAGTTGACTTTAGCGGTGATTGATTGATTGCTAAACAATTGTTGCAGGAACACTCCAATCAATCCACTCAAATATTAGAATTAACATCTGCTTATTGTTTAATGCTCGTTGTGTATTGCTCACTGTTAATACTGTAAATTACAATTTTTATGGTGACTGTAATTTGTGTGTGTGCATATATGTGCCTGCATAATAAGTGTTCATGCTTGTGAATATGTGAACCTGAGTGCGTTATAATATGGGGGTTATTCACATATGTACTTGTAGTTGTATCAAATGTGGTGTTATATGCTACAGTGAATATTACATGTATCTTCATTCATTACTCTTATTCTTACTTCTATAAGTCACCATGTATTTGTATCCATATGTGTGATATTCAACTAGGTTTTTTTTTCTTTTTTATTAGATATTTTCTTTATTTACATATCATGTGATTTCTCCTTTCCTAGTTTCCCCTCCAAAAAAAAGAAAAGAAAAGAAACAAAAAACAAAAAAAACAAGAACAAACCCCTGTTACCTCCCTCCTCCCTTGCTTGCCACTCCACCCTCTCCCACTTATTGGCCCTGGCATTCCCCTACACTGGGGCACAGAATCTTCAGAGGGCCAAGGGCCTCCCCTTCCCCTGATGACCAACTTTGCAATCCTCTACTATACACGTGCTGCCAGAGCAATCAGTCCCACCATGTGTACTTCTTAGTTGGTGGTTGAGTCCCTGGGAACTCTGAGGGTACTAGTTAGTTCATATTGTGGTTCATCCTAAGGGGCTGCAAACTCTTCAGCTCCTTTGATCCTTTCTTTAACTCCTTCATTGGGGACCCTGTACTCAGTTCAATGGATGGCTGTGAGCCTCTGCTTCTGTATTAGTCAGGTACTGTCAGAGCATCTCAGGAGACAGCTATATCAGGCTGGATTGTCCTTCCTTCAGTCTCTGCTCCATAGTTAGTCTCTGCAACTCCTTCTGTGGGTATTTTGTTCCCCCTTTTAAGGAGGAATGAAATGTCCACACTTTGGTCTTCATTCTTCTTGAGTTTCTTATGATTTGTGGGTTGTTCTTCATGTATTCCAAACTTCTGGGCTAATAACCACTTATCAGAGAGTGCATACCATGTATGTTCTTTTGTGATTGGGTTACTTCATTCAGGATGATATTCTCCAGATCCATCCATTTCCCTAAGAATTTCATAAATTCATTGTTTTTAATAGCTGAGTAGTACTCCATTGTGTAGATGTACCACAATTTCTGTATCCACTCCTCTGTTGAGGGACATCTAGGTTGTTTCCAGGTTCTGGCTATTATAAATAAGGCTGCTATGAACATGGTGGAGCATGTGTCCTTATTACATGTTGAAGCATCTTCTGGGTATATGCCCAGTAGTGGTATAGCCGGGTCCTCAGGTAGAACTATGTCCAATTTCCGGAGGAACCGCCAAACTGATTTCCAGAGTGGTTGTAACAGCTTGCAATCCAACCAGCAATGAAGGAGTGTTCCTCTTTCTCCACAAACCTCTCCAGCATCTGCTGTCACCTGAGTTTTTTATCCTAGCCATTCTGACTGGTGTGAGGTGGAATCTCAGGGTTGTTTTGATTTGCATTTCCCTGATGACTAAGGATGTTGAACATTTCTTTAGGTGCTTCTCAGCCATTTGGTATTCGTCAGTTGAGAATTCTTTGTTTAGCTCTGTAGCCCATTTTTTAATAGGGTTATTTGGTTCTCTGGAGTCTAACTTCTTGAGTTCTTCGTATACATTGGATATTAGCCCTCTATCAGATATAGGGTTGGTAAAGATATTTTCCCAATTTTCAACTAGGTTTTCAATTTGCACAGATCATTACTTTTATGACCATAAAATCTGGTACGTTATAAGAAGTTTATTTCTCACCCAGTCCATACCCACAAAGAATGTTCAAGGTTCTCAGAACCTGTTGTGTTATAGGAGGTTAGTCCTGAAAAAAATAGGTGACTTGAGTTTAATGTGAGTTTAATTGTCCTGAAGTGTGTTAAAGGGGCTACAAGGGGCTTTCCATGGCAGAGCACCTTGACTACACATCTACTAGAATGAAGCATTGTATTTCCCATCTCCACT
This sequence comes from Mastomys coucha, assembly GCF_008632895.1. Lineage (NCBI taxonomy): Eukaryota > Metazoa > Chordata > Mammalia > Rodentia > Muridae > Mastomys > Mastomys coucha. The sequence continues at coordinate 127,652,056 of NW_022196903.1, forward strand.
CTTTCTTCTAGCCTTATGACTTTTACAGGCTATTTTTGAACACTATGTGCCCTACAAGATATTGTTGGTCATTGAAGCTGGTGTCTGATGGACATTTTCTGATTGAGCATTTTAATTCTCTATGACATTACCATCATACTCTGTTTACACTCTCTTTTCATTGCTGAAAATAATTCCATGCAATATATCCTGATCATGCTCTTCCTTTATCCTACTCCTCCTAGACCTTCCCTCCACCCAGTGTCATGCTTTCTTTATCTTTAGAAAATAAGCATGTAAAATCCAAACAAAACAGATTAAAAGGATTAAAATGAAGAGAAGTACATGTGTGCATGTGAACACACACATATACATGTATGCACATATACACACAAAAGAAAAAAGAATGGGGAAATAAAACAAAAAGCCAATATTACAAAAAAAAAAATCCCCAGTGAAAGCAACATGTTACAAAAAGGTTACAAAAAATACTATTGAGTTTTTATTGAGTAGACCATCAAATGCTGGGCAAGGAGAGATACCTTAAGTTACACTCCCTTTTAATGTTGTTCTATCATATTAGTCCTCAACATAACATATCTCTATAACATTCTAGCCATCTGCTTCTGTCTCGGTCAACTACTTGTTGGGCCTCTCAGAGGGCAGCCAGGCTAGACTCCTGAGTACATACCAAGAATGTTCTTTTGGGTCTGAGTTACCTCCCTCAGGATGATATTTTCAAGTTCCATCCATTTGCCTGCAAACCTTATGATATCCTCTTTCTTAATAGCTGAATAGTATTCCATTGTGCAAATGAACCACATTTTCTGTATCCACTGTTCCCTTGTGGAACATCTGGGTTGTTTCCAGCTTCTGGCTATCACTATGAACATAGTGGTGCATGTGCCCTTGTGGCATGGTGGGGCATCTTTTGGGAATATGCCCAGGAGTTACCACTCCTGGATCTTCAGAAAGATTTCCAATTTTCTAAGGAACCTCCAACCAATCAATGGTCTGAAGTCAGGGACCTCTGTTGTTGAATTAGGGGAAGGCAGGAAGAAGTTGAGGAGGAGAGTGACCCCATAAGAACATCAGCAGTCTCAATAAAACTGAACCTCCAATATCTCTCAGACACTGGGCCACCAACCAGGCAGCATACACTAGCTGGTCTGAGGCCCCTGGCACATGTACAGAGGAGAACTGCCTGGTCTGACCTCAGTGAGAGAGGATGCACCCAACGCTTGAGAAACTTGAGGCCCCAGAGAATAAGGAGTCCTGGTGGAGTGGAGGGTAGGGTGTAAGGACATCCTATTGGAGACAATGATGGGGGGAGGAATGGGATGAGGAAATGTCAGATGGTGGGCAGGGAGGGGCATAACGACTGGACTGTGAAAAAAGATTAAAGAGAAGAAAAAGAAGGAGGAGGAGGAGGAGATTTCTATACACTATACAATGGTGAAAGCCAAATGATTTGTTAAATTAAATAGTTCCTGTGCTTACACAATTCAAAAAAGAAAATATTCTAACTATTACATGTATATTGATATTTTCTATTCTGGATAGATCTTTCCTCTATTTTCCCCTATGCATGTTGTCTTTTTCTCATTTTTCTGAGAAAAGTTACTCATTTTGCCTTTTATTTCAGGTGTGACAGTTCCCTACACTGTCATTGTTTTGCTTTGACTTTCATTTCTTAAACATATATTTTATTATATATCCATATATATGTACATATATATATGAACATTTTGTCTGCACATTTGCCTATTAACTGCATGTATAACTTGTAGATGATGGAAACTTGAGTTTCAAGTGGTGGTGAACTACCATGTTTGTGCTAGGAACTAAGCCTGCATCTTCTACAAGAGCAGCAAGAGTCCTTGATGGACAAGCCATCACTGAAGCACCACCTCTTATTTTTTTTGTTTGTTTTATTTTATCTATTTATTTACTTATTCACTTTACATCCGAAATGCAGCACACACACCTCTTTCTTCCTTCTCTCCAGTTTGGTCCCTGCATGAATCCTTCCCCTAATTTATTCCTCCTTTTCTCCTCAGAGAAGAGGATGTTCTCCTTTCATACCACTCCACCCTGGAACATAAAGTTGCAGCAGGATTAAGCATATCCTTTCCCACTGAGGCCCACAGAGTCCTGCTAGGTGAAGGGCGCTGAGCAACATGCAGGAAGAATGACACATGGCTTTAGAACTCATAGAATGTGGCCCAATGTTTAGCACAGCCATGATGGGTGTGCCTCATACAGGTACAATCCTGAGGAGCATGTGCCTCAAAGACTCCATGCTGTTACAGTTCATGCTTTGCATGTTGTCTTCACATCTCCTTTAATGTAAGAATTGTATGAAAACTCTAAGGGGACTCCCAACTCCTCCCTTGGCAGTATCATGGGTACTAATGAGAATAATGCTTGATTTCTTTTAGACATCGCTACTGGAACAGATTAATGATTCCATCACCACGCTAGGAAAGAACTTAGTAACATAGATTGTAATGAAGGATGGTGGTCACATCCTTAGAAAGCATTGGGAAAAATAAAATTATTAGTGAAGCTAGGTTAAGACATTTCTGTTTAAGCCTCTGGTGTAGAAAACCTTAGGGAACAATTTTAAGTTCAGAAAGGCACACTCTTAATAGTTAAGCTAAGGACTTTTTAAGGTCAGGAAACAAGAACAATGGCAGCGCTTGCTAAGCTGACTCTCACTGAAGCTGGACTGGTGATGACCCAGCTGACTCTCACTGAAGCTGGACTGGTGATGACTCAGCTGACTCTCACTGAAGCTGGACTGGTGATGACTGATTTCTCATACCTATTTTTGCCCTCAACTTGTATGTGTGTGTGTGTGTGTGTGTGTGTTAATTTTCTTTATTTCTTTTTCTTTCTCAACAGCTCTTAAGAGGTAAAAAAAAGTTCTGATATTTTTCCCCCCGCTGGCCACAGGGAGTGCCAGCTTCAATGAATCAAGCTTTATTCCTTCAGAGAAAAGTCTGCTGAGTAATTTCTTTAATCACTGACTGCCATAGACAGAAGCCTCCACAATCACCATCTAGGACAGAAAGAACCTGATCATCCCCTCTCAAAGCTGACCCTTGTCATTTGCCCTCAGCATTGACCCTCATTGATGCCACACCTCACTGTCTGCCTTGGTTTACCCTGCCCCAATGTCAAAGCAGGTCTTTGGCATCCATGACATTTTTTGACATGAGGAAATTTATTGGTAGGCAGCAGAGTCAAAGACAGCCCCTGCTCCTATTGTTAGGGAACCTACATGAAACCAAGCTGCAAATCTACTACAAATGTGTAGGAGATACTAGGTTCAGCACATGGATGTTCATAGGTTGATGGTTCAGTCTCTGTGAGACCCCATAGGCCCAGGTTAGTTGACTTCTGTAGATCTTCTCGTGGTGTTCTTGACCACTCTGACTGACTCAGTCCTATACGCCACCTTTCACAAGACTCAACAAGCTTTGCCTGATATTAGGCTATTGGTCTCTGCATCTGTTTCTATGCACTGCTAGAAGAAGCTCTCAGGAAACAGTTATGCTAGGATTCTGTATGCAAGCACAACAGAGTATCATTAATGATATCAGGGGTTGGTTGTCTCCTATGAGATGAGTTCAAGTTAGGCCAGTCATTTGTTGGCCATTTCCTCAATCTCTGCTCTATCTTTATCCCTGTGTACATTGTAGACAGGACAAACTTTGGGTTGAAGGTTTTGTAAGTGAGTTGAGGTCCTCCTCCTTCCATTTTAAGTCCTGTCAAAGGATGTCCCACTATACCACAAGGACATTTGCTCAACTATGTTCATAGCAACTTTATTCATAATAATAAAACACTGGAAACAACCTAGACATTCCACAACTGAAGAGTGGATAAAGAAAATTTGATACATCTACACAATGGAATGCTAATCGGCTATTAAAAAAAAAGACGGCATAAATTTGCAGGCAAATGGTTGGAACTAAAAACTATCCTGTGCTAGGTAACCCAGACCAGAAAGACAAGCACGTTATGTACTCACTTTGCACTAGCCATAAAATAGAGGATAACCATGCTACAATCTATGGGCCCAAAGAAACTAAATAATTAGGGCCTAAATAAGAGGACTTGCCAGCATAATACAACTTTCAACAAGGTTTTGGGTTATTAGAGGCAGCTAATCAATTGAATAATTTATGTCTTCCAGGGAAAAGCCCAAAAGATGCTGAGTAGCACACCTACTAGCATAGGAATGCTACCTATGAACACCAAAGAGCAGTAAAGTACACCCTATCCCCTGCACCCCATTTTTTTAAGCCCATAAACCTTTGCTTTCCTGGAAGCCACTCTGGCACCAGGGACCCAAGGCTATACTGGACTAGAAACTCCTAAGGCAAGGCTAGGTCACAAAAACCAAGAGGCCAAGCAGGCCACAAAAACTCTAGTGGAAACACCCTCCTGATCCTGAAGACACAGAATACCAGGGCACAAAGGCAAGAATATGGGGAGAAAAGAGAAGTCAGTAGGGGGAAAAGATCCAAAAACCATCCATCTAACAAATATAAACTCAGAAATCAGCATCTAATTCTATAAAGCCACAAAACCCAGACAACTAAAGGTCAGCATAAGGACACAATCAAAAACAGGCAGAACAATATGGTATCACTAGAGTCCAGCTATCCTATTACAGCAAGTCCTAGATATTCTAGCACAGCTGAAGCACAAGAATATGAGCTTAAATCCAATCTTAAGAAGATGTTAAAGGTCTTTAGAGAGGAAATTAATTAATGTTTTAAAGAAATACAAGAAAATACACTCAAACAGGTGAAGAAAATGAATAGAACTGTTCAACACCTGAAAATGGAAGTGGAAGAAATAAAAGAAAACACAAACTGATGGAATCCTGGAAATGGAAAAAGTAGGGAAGAAAAGAGAAGCTACGAATGCAACCATCAACAACAGAATACAAAAAATGAAAGACAGAATCTCACACACTACCAGCAGCAAAATAATAGAAACTAACAATCATTGATCATTGTTATCATTGAATACCAGTGGATTATATTCCCTGATAAAAAGACACAGGTTTACAGAATGGATGGGAAAATAGGATCCATCATTCTGCTGCATGCAAAAAAATACATTTCAACATCAAACATAGACATTACCTCAGCATAAAGGCATAGAAAAAAGATTTTTCCAAGCCAAAAGACCTGAGAAGCAAGCTAGGATAGCCATTCAACATTGATTAAAATAGACTTTCAACCAAAATTAAACAAACGAGATGGGGAGGGATATTCGATATTCATCAAATGAAAACCCATAAGAATAATGTGTCAATTCTGAATATCTATACTCCAAATGCAAAGGCACACACATTTGTAAAAGAAACATTATTAAAGCATAAATCACACATTAAGCCCTACACATTAACAGTGGGAGAATTCAATACCCAACTCTCATCAATAGAAAAGCCATCCAGACAGAAACTAAACAGAGAAATAATGAAACTAACAGAAATTATGACTCAAATAAGCATAGCATATATCTACACATTTCACCAAACACAAAAAATACCTGCTTCTAAGCACCTCACAGAACCTTCTACAAAACTGACCATATACTCTGTCTGTCACAAAGCAAGTCTCAACAGATACAAGAAACTTAAAATTACTCTCCCCCATGTATTATCAGACTATAGATTAAAGCTGGATTCCACAACAACAAAAACAACCTACAAACTCATGAGAACTGAATGAACAACACTTTAATCAGTGACCAACAGGTCAAGGAAGAAATAAAGATATTAAAGACTTTCTAGATTCCACTGAAAATGAATGCACAACATACACAAACTTATGGAATACAATGAAAGCAAGGCTAAGAGCACTAAGTGTCTTCATTAAGAAACTACTGAAGAGACTTCTGGATCAGAGGGAGGATGAGAAGAGCAAGGAGAGAAATAGAGGCTTTTGGACCGGGAAAGTGAGAGGACAAGATGTAGCTACTAGTGATCCCTGGTTTAGATGGCAAATCTGCCAGGATTCGCCATCAAGGATTTAGATTTAATATGGCTTACAAGATTAGGATTCAAGTTGTTGTACCCAACAATTGAGTTACCATTGATTCTGAAAAAAAAAAAATTAAGAAACTATTGAGATCAATACTCCTCAAACTATTCTACAAAGTAGAAACAGAAGGAACACTACCTGATTTATTCTGTGAGGACTTTACTTGATACCAAAACCACACAAAGAATCAAAAAAGAAAGAATTTCAGAACAATTTTTCTTATGAACTTTGATGCAAAAATACTCAATAAAATTCTCGCAAACAGAATCCAAGAATACACCAAAACATCATTCACCATGATAGTGTACGTTTCATCCCAGGGATGTAAAAATAGTTCAATATAAGAAAAACTATTAATTTAATCCACCCTATAAACAAACTTAAAGAAAAAAAACACATCATCTCAGTAGATGCTGAAAAAGCCCTCAATAAAATCCAACACACCTTCATGTTAAAATACTTGGGAAGATCAGTGATACAAGAAACATACCTAAACAAAATAAAAGTAATATACAGCACACCAATAGCCAACATCAAAGCAAATAAAAAATTTTAAAAATTCCACTAAAATCAGGAGCAAGGCATGGCTGCCCACATTCTCTATATCTATTCATCATAGTACTTGGAATTCTAGCTAGAGCAGTAAGACAACGAAGGAAGACCAAGAAGTTACAAATTGGAAAGAAAGAAGTGAAAGATAACTATTCACAGGTAATATGATAATATATAAAATCAAAACCCCAATATTCTATCACAGAACTCCTACAGCTGACAAACACCTTCAGCAAAGTGGTTGGAAAACACATTAACTCAAAAAAGTCAATAGCCCTCCTTTATTCAAATTATAAACTGACTGGCAAAGAAATATGGAAATAATGCCCTTCACAATAACCACAAACTTAAAAATACCTTGGTGTAACTCTAAACAAACAAGTGAAAAACTTGTATGACAAGAACCTCACATCCCTGAAGAAAGAAATTGAAGAGAATATAAGAAGATGGAAGGAACTTCTGTGAGCATGGATTTTCAGGATTAACATAATGAAAATGACCATCTTACCAAAATCAACTATTCCATGAATTTCACATCAAAATTCCAACACAAATTTTTACACACCTTGAAAGAGCAAGTCTCAACTTCATATGTAAAAACAAAGAGCCAAGGATATCGAAAACAATACTGTAAAATGAAAGAACTTCTAGAGAAATAACTATCTCTGACCTCAAGCTGTATTACAGAGAAATAGTAACAAAAACTGCAAGGTATTAGGTCAAAAACAGACAGGTTGATCGATGGAATCTTATTAAAGAAATAAACCCACACATCTAGAGACACTTGAATTTTCACAAAGAAGCCAAAACCATTAAATGGTAAAAAGAAAGTATCTTCAACAAATGGTGCTAGTCTAAATTGATGTCTGCATGTAGAAGAATAAAAATAGATCCATATTTATCAGCCTGCACAAAACTCAAGTACAAGTAGATCAAAGGCCTCAACTTAAAACCTGATACACTAAATCTAATAGAAGAAGTGGAAAATAGTCCTGAACACATTGGTAGAGGAGACAATTTTCTGAACAGAACATCAATGGCTCAGGTTCTAAGCTCAACAATTGATAAATGGGACATCATAAAACAAACCAAAAAAAAGCTTCTGCAAGGTAAGGACACTGTCAATAGGACAAAACAACAGCCTACAAATTGAGAAAAGATATTTACTAACCCTACAACTGACAAAGGGCTAATATCCAAAATATGTAATGAACTCAAGAAGTTAGATACCAACAAACCAAATAACCTAATTAAAAATTGTGTCCAGGACTAAACAGCAAAGTCTCAAATGTTCAAGAAGCACTTAACAAAATGTTCAACATCCCTAGCCATCAGGAAACAACTCTGAAATTCTATCTTACACCCATCAGAACGATTAAGATCCAACTCAAGCAACAGCACTTTCAGGCAAGGACCCCAGTGTAGGGATGAGGACACCAACTCCTCCACAAAACTTTTAACCCAAAATTTGTTCTGTCTAGAAGAAATGCAGGGATGGGAAATGGAGCAGAGATAGCCAAACAATAACCAGTCCAACTTGAAACCTATCCCACGGCCAAGCACCAGTCCTTGATACTATTAATGATACTCTGCTATACTTGCAAACAGAAGTCTAACATAAGTGTCCTCTGAGAAGCTCTATCCAACGACTGACTGAAACAGATGCAGATAACCCACAATCAAACATTGGACAGAGGTCAGGAACTCTTAGGGAAGACTTTGGAGAAGGATTGAAGACCCTGAAGGGGATAGGAACTTCATAGAAAGGTCAACAGAGTCAACTAACCTGGACCCCTAAGAGCTCTCAGAGACTGAGCTACAGACCAAAAATCATACGTGGACTGGACCTAGGTCCCTGGCACATATATGTAGCAGACATACTGCTCAAGCTCCATGTGGGGGTCCCTAACAACTGGAGAGAGACTATCCCTAAAACTGTAGCCTGACTATGGATTCTGTTCCCCAATAGAGTTACCTTGTCTAGCTTCAGTGAGAAAGAATGCACCTGATCCTGTTGGGGTAGAAAGAGTATTTCCAGGGGGACCCAACATCTCGGAAGAGGAGGGGTGAAGAATTTGGGGTGAATGACTAGGAGGGGGTTGCATTTGTAATGTAAACAAACAAACAAATGCAGTACATACCAAGCTATCTAGTGACCACTCAAGGATTAGTTGAATGAAAAGACAAAGCCTTGTGCTTGCTTGTCTTCTATATTCTTGAATAAATGCATGCAAATGAATCATTTTAAAAAAAAGAAAGAAAGAAAGAAAGAAATTGACTCCTAGATAAGATGTTACACTAAAGAGGGGTTACTGAAGGATGTTGATAGCTCCTTCAAAGCAGTGTTCCAATCTAGAAGCTCATTAAAATTTCAAAGCAACAGTTTCACATGGCCTTACTTTATCATAATGCACACCTTTGACTTCAGTCTTGGATCTGATCTAGAATGAGTGTTTTTCCTTGATCACAAATCTGGCCCAAACCTATTTCTCTTGTTAGTGCAATTTATGAGAGCTCATTGTATTCCTTATTATACAGCCTTTACTTTCTATTCTATGAGGAGGGGGCACATTTTGTTCTTGATTCTAATTGTATTACATTTTTCTGGCAAAACAACTAAATCCATCTCTTTAAAATTTATTTGAGTAAAATCAGGATTGATATAAAGTAATTAATTCATCTAAACAGCATTAATTCATGAAAGTTCATCTTCATGTTGGTCTGCAGGAAATTTGCCCCATAGGGTAGGCTACAGGCAGTGAGGATCTCCCAGTACCACTCACACCAAGCCAAATAAATGAGGAATATGGCAATGATAAACATGACAAAACACACCAGTAGCAAGAAGCAATCCTGGGACAAAGAAAGTCTCTGGGGCCATGCCTCACCAGAGTATACCCATCATAGCTGAGCAAGATGGTATGCCTTCTCCAGGGAGCTCACTTGCCCTCTATAGCTCTTTCAGCATGGGGCCTGCCAATAAACAAAGGGAGGAAGTTCTTCTGCCAATGATAAGAACAGTCAATTCTAGGAAAGAGTGGTGTGTCTAAATCTGGTATTTCTTCATCAGGGGAACATAACATACCACCATAACTGATTGAAAGGCTGCAATAGTGATAAGAATGCCTTCTAAAAGAGAAGAGAACACCTAGTCCCAACTCTTGTGTATTTTGGACATGAGAGAATTGCTCATGTAAACCATGGAATAATGACTATCCTGTGCTCTCAGTGGAAACTGTAATCAGAATTTTCACTAAAACTTCCTGTCTGTGACTCTGGCCTCCATTATTCTCATGAACTTTTGTTTGTTTCTTCCTCTTCCCCTCCTGCGGTTATCAATTCTGATAACTCAATGAGCAGTTTCTCTTCACACTAATGACCTAGGACTTCCCTCTCAGATGTTGATGCGGCAAAGGCCTCACTTCAGACTCTATGTTACTTGGAGTGGAGTGAGCAAAGTACTCTGAGGTCTGTCCTCTGCTCCTATCACTTCTCCATTTGCTGTGGCGAGGACTGTTTGCGCATAGGACAGTTCATTCCCTGTTGCTCTCACTGCTTTTGTGTGGAGGTGGGAACAAAGTGTCTAATTTGGGGCATGAGAGGCACTCAGTTCTGAAAATGGTTCTGTTTGGAAGATCACTCCTTTTTTTAGCTGAATGTACAAAGACATGTAGGGGGTGGGGGGAAAGAGAGGAAAGGACAGTGCAGAAGAGAGAGGGAGGTTAACAGAATGAGAAAGAAGAAGATGGCAGATTTAATTGTATATGTCTTTAATCCCAACTCTCAGCAAGATCACAGCTTGATCTATATGTAGGGAGTTCCAGATGAACTAGGACTTTGGTAGTGAGACAAAACAAACAAACAAACAAACAGAAAACTGACAGACAGACACTGCCCTGAAGGTCTGAAACTTGTTAGAGGGACTGAATTCCTGGGTCCTCCTGATCATTTGTAAAGTTGGGAGAAAATGTCCTCTTGTTCTGATGACTCCAAATAATGCCACAACAGGTTATTAGCACCTCAAAAATGATAGCAAATCATCTCTAATCCTGTAATGTTACAATGTATTGTGTCAGCATTGCTTCATGTGTGGAAGGTGCCTCTATTCAGAATCAAGTTTCAGAGTGAAATTCTCACCCCCTAATCAATTGCACAGACACTGTTGAATTTGTGTTTAAATTACCTCTTACCAGGGTTTCATTTACTGGCTGCTATGTAAAGGCATACACATTCCTAGCTGCACACAGTTTTAATGGAGACAATTTTTCTAAAAAAGGCTGTGTTTTCAAGAGGTCAGAAATTGTCCTTCCTGTTTTCCAACTTACAAGAACCCACTGAACTACAAAGAATACAGAATCAGCCCCCCAAAACAAAACTCATCAAACAAAACTGACTCAACTTGTAAACCATGATTCTTAATAAGACTGTATCCTAGAAACCAGAATATGTTAAAAATAGGGATGTGTTCATCAAGGACAATGTGCAGCAATATCCCTCAATGATGACTGTGATCTCACCTTGTCCAGAATTGTGTGATCTGGAATTTTAACCACAGGTGAAGAAACAGTGCATTAATGAGAACGCCATGTCCTAGAGATATAGCCCTCGGCGTGGCTAGCACAAGGAAAGCACTAGGCCTCTTTCCTCAGCTCCACATAAGAAGATCGTAGTGGTGCATACCTGTCATTCCATCACTAGGGATGATGAAGCAAAAAGGATCAGAAATTTAAAATTAAATCAATTTTAATTTCTAATTAATTTTAAATTTTATTTTAAATTATAAATCAGGCTTTGTACAATTACACAGTGACTTAACTCCAGTATGGTCTCGATGAGATCCTATCTAAAATACAACTAATAAAGGCCAATAACGGGTCCCTTTTAAACAGAAAAAGAGGGTTAACAAAGTTAGTGCCTCATGTCTTTTACTAGAGGTTGATTCTAGTTTTCCATGGCAATAATGGAAAGGTGGACATTTGTTGCCTACAAGAGGATCTGCCCCTTGCAGTCTTTTTTTTTTTTTATAACATTTATTTTATTTGCATTGGTGGGAGGGTGCCAAGCACCTTGGACATAAAGTTACAGGCAGTTGTGAGCTGGAAATTGAACCCAGATTCTTCGGAAGAGCAGGAAATGCTCTTACACTGAGCCATCTCTCTAGTGACAGTCATGGTGTGTTGCTACAGAAACAGAAAACTAAGACAGTGTGAGGGAGGTATCGTGTGCCTGGCACTTGGATTTCTGTTAAATAACCCATGTCTTAGGGAGCACCATTTTCATCCTCTGGAGGGTATCTCCGGCTAAGTCTCTTTCACCTTGCTGTCTTTCAGGAAGAAAAAAAAAAGAGTCCTGCTGCTGCTATCCTTGATGGAGTGAAACATAGTTTTTCAGGAGAAGGGGGAGAGTCCACTTGCACCCCTTCTGGTGGTGGTTGCTTCTGTGGATTACTCTGTTCATTCCCAATGTTAGCACGGGCCCTGACACTAGGCTCTGGTTACTTTCCTCAAGATTTAAATGAGTAAGGTCAGAAGATATGAGCACATTACTGAAACACTGTAACTCCCTCTTCCATACATCCTAGTTCTTGGGTTTCTTATTCTACATCTCAATGGTACATAAGAAACTAAATCTATGTTCCTGAGACAAGTGTGTGTCCCTACATCTGGCAAACAATAAGGTTTGAGGATTCTGATTCCCCACATGGAATGTTTCCAAATACAGAAGGGCAGTAACTCAAAGGAATACATTAACATCAGGAGGATTGTTGATTGTGCTTCAGGACACTGTATGAACTCTATACCTCTGCTATGGTTTCTAGCTTGGGTTTCTGAACCCTAATGTGAAATTTGAGTTTGTTGTTCAATACCTTACATCTCCACACTGAAACCCAAAGAGAAGAAATTAACAGATAGTCTCTATCAAATGTATTAAATTCCTGGAGACAATTTGTTATATAAGTTTAAATCAAAGAAAGCTACACAGTAAATGGGGATACAAAGAGAAAATGGAGAAAGCCAAGCACTTCTTCTTCTTGTCATGAGGCTGTGAAATTATAGACAGGAACAGTAAAAAAGAAGGAAACCATGGAACCTGTCACTACCGCAATAGTCAACATTAAGGCACTTTTGGTTTCTGTATCATCTCACAGTGTTCATTTCTGGGTGGCTGTCAAATTTCTTCTGTTGTTATGGAAGCTTGGTCTCTCCTTCATCCAGTTTGCTGATTCAATCATGATCCCCAGCATCAAGGTTAAGGGATATTTATTTATGCATTTAGAGAAAGTATATTCACTTGTCCCTAATATGATTAGGCTACACAGTGAAACAGACAATTACATACCATGCAAAGATAATGGGTAAGGCTTTATGTGCTACTGCAGGGGAAGCCTTGTCACTGGTGACCTCTAGTATTAAAGCATGAGATAAAGTGAAATTTCAGATCGCAATCTTTCAGAGTTTCTAGATATCTCCTATATACAAAGTGTGTATTGTCATCTGTATTATGTCTTACCTTCATGATCTCAAAGGCAACCAAAGGCAATGGCAATGGCTTATATTGTTTTGGGGATGTCCTGAACCAAGAAAGTTAAGGGAAGTTTCCCAAACTTGGCACCAAGTTATCTGTTAGATAGTCTATGCCTCTTTGGGACACTAGAAGATTAATATCCAATATAAGCTATTGCCATTGTCCTTTGTTGCCTTCCAGAATATGAAGGTAATACCCTATTACAGAATGCCACTACACACTTAGGACATGGATCTTGGAGGATTCACGCTTGGACCACCCTGGAATTCTCCAGCTTGGAGACAAGCTCTCAAACCATTCAAAGGTGCTGAAAAGTTGCTAAGGAAGAAAAGCAGTCAGCAATCTTCCTAGAGAAGTACCCACTACAGCCACATCCCTAAAACAGGATAATTTCTAAATATATTTCAAATACTTGAAACTTTATACATGCAGATAGTACTGTTTTCCACCTTCTTCAGAAGTGCTCCTTTTGCAGAAGACAGGGAGAATACAGAAATGTGCTACTGGTCAAAGCCCAGAGAACAACTGACCATTGGGTCCCCAAACACAGTTGATATTTCTACATCAGAACCTCTACATACATCTCATGGATTCAGGGATTATTCCTGCATTTAGCTAATGAAATAGCTAATGTTACCATTCCTACCTTATCTTAGTTCTAAATTTGAACACAGGGAGTCCTCTTGAGGTACATAGTCTGATGGCTCCTTCCTCTCATGCTGTTTGTTTGTTACAAGGCATCCTGGATAGTCCAAATTAGTAATGGCATCAGCTGACTGTATTTGCATACTCTGCAAAGGACTGCACTGTACTAAGTTTAGTGCAGGGCGGTGATATTGTAAGTGATGGAAGTAATGTATCTAGGGCCTTGTAGGTAGAAATCCCAAAAATGTCTCCCTAAACACTGTAGATCTCTGAGTCTTTCACTTGCTTATGAAAGCGTAATGGTGTAGAGATTTTGCAGGGATGCCCCTAGCAACTCTGTAACCACGGATGATGTAGCCCTTAAAGATAAACAATGACAATACATTTTTCCCCAAGCTATAATGAGTGTATGTTTAGATGCTAGGACTTGACAAATCTACCCCAGTTATGAAAAGCTTTACAGTTCTCCCTGGTTTTAAAGGCTTTAGGGGACACAGAGAGCATGCTTAGTACAGGCAAGTATTTCTCTTTGATACCAGAGCACTGTCTGGTTTCTCCGTATACTAAATGGAAAGTGAGAATGGTTTGAGTTGTCTTCAGTAGGTAATTAGATATGCTTTCAAGTGGTAAAAGTTGAGAGAAACAGACAAAGAAAGAACCAGGCCAATTTTTACACAAAGTGTGCCACTATAAATAAACATTCAAGTAAAGGTTATCCTTGACCTTGGCTTGATCCTGCAATAGAGTTAGATTCTGCCAAATGTCACTAAGACTAGATTATTTGCCTGACTTTCTTCATTGTAAGCAATAACTGAAGAGGATAGTGTATCATGAAAAAAATAACACCTCTGAACTCAGTTGACACAGTGAAATCAGATTATGAAAGATGTGACAAACAAAGCTATCAGGGAGGAAGATGGCAATGAAGAAACAGACTGGTGCCAGCTTGATATTACACACAACCCACATTATTGTTTTGTTTTACTTTTATAATACTTAACACAACTATTTATTTATGCAATGCTTAGTTTTTATTGTTTGAGAAGCTTATATATGTATATTACAGGATTTGATCAAATCCATTCTTTTTTGCTTGCCCCTAAATTCCATACAATCCACTCTACTGGTATACTTTTTTCTTAGATTCATGTACTCTTTTTTAAACATACTGAGTCCACTTGAATTCTACCAAAATAAAACTAGGTTTTTAGTGTAATATGATGATGCTTTCCTCTGTACTTTTTCATGAAAATAATATAAGTTTATCATTTTTCTTACACTTTTTAATTAGTATTTTTGTTATACAAAATAATGGCTTTTGTTGTGATATATTCTTACATATCTATTGCTGTAATTTTCTCATATGCATCTCTAATATTAACTTCCTTCATTCTTGCTAATCCAAGTCTTTCCCTAATTAAATCTGCTTACACTTGCATGATTTTGTGTGTGTGTGTGTGTGTGTGTATGTGTATCCAAGGTCAGCTTGTGCTGTACGAATATTCTTGTATATTCAGTCTTCAAACTATATGACAACTTATCAGGTGTTACATTCTTTTTTATTAGATATTTTCTATATTTACATGTCATATGATATCTCCTTTCCAAGTTTCCCC
>NW_022196903.1:127667450-127682966 GCF_008632895.1 Mastomys coucha
GGCATATAGAACCTTCACAGGACCAAGGGCCTCTCTTACCATTGATGACCAACTTGGCCATCCTCTGCTACATATGCTGCTGGAGCCATTAGTCCCACCATTTGTATTCTTTGGTTGATGGTTTAGTCCCTGAGAGCTCTGAGGGTACTAGTTAGTTCATATTGTTGTTTGTCCTAAGAGGCTACAAACCTTCAGCTCCTTATGTCCTTTCTCTAGCTCCTTCATTGGGGACCCTGTACTCAGTCCAATGGATGGCTGTGAGTCTCTACTTCTGTATTAGTCAGGCACTGTCAGAGCCTCTCAGGAGATAGCTATATCAGGCTCCTGTCAGCCAGCACTTGCCAGCATCCACAATAGTGACTGAATTTGATGATTGAATATGGGAAGGATTCCCAGGTGGAACAGTCTCTGGATTGTTCTTCTTTCAGTCTCTGCTCCATACTTTGTCTCTGCAACTCTTTCCATGGGTATTTTGTTTGCCCTTTTAAGAAGGAATGAAGTATCCACACTTTGGTCTTCCTTCTTCTTGAGTTTCTTGTGGTTTGTGGATTTTACTTTGTGTATTCTGATCTTTTGGGCTAATATCCACTTATCAGAGAGTACATACCATGTGTGTTGGACATAGTACTACCAGAGGACCCAGCTATACCACTCCTGAGCATATATCTAGAAGATGCTGCAACATGTAATAAGGACACATGCTCCATTATGTTTATAGTAGCCTTATTTATAATAGCCAGATACTGGAAACAACCTAGATGTCCCTCAACAGAAGAATGAATACAGAAAATGTACTACATTTAGACAATGGAGTACTACTCAGTTATTAAAACCAATGAATTTATGAAATTATTAGGGAAATGGATGGATCTAGAGAATATCATCCTGAGTGAGGTAACCCAACCATAAAGGTGTTGAATTCTTAGAAGAAAAAAAAAAAAACCTTCTTTTTCCAGAAGCTAAACATTGCCAATATCTCTACAGATAAGGATAGAATGTTATACATAACTCCCTTTTCCATGCTGGAGTATCCCTCAGTAAGCCCCTGGATTTCATTGGAATCTGCTATAATGCCCTCTTCCATTTTTAACTTTATTAATTCCTGTGTTTTAATTTTTGTTTGTTGTTTCTTGATTGCTTGCTTCCTTGATTTTTTTTTTATTTTTTGTTTTGTGATGTTTGGGGGAGGATGTATATTTTGCTTTATTTGGGTTTGGTTTTGGTTTTTGGTTTGGTTTCTTTTGAGACAAGGTCTAATGTATCCCAGGCTGGCCTCAAAGCCACTATGAAGCCCAGCATGACCTTTCTTTATTTATATGTAAATAAAGAAAATATCTAAATAAATTTTTAAAAAAGCCACTATGAAACCCAGCATGACCTTGTACTAGTGATCTCCTTCCTCTGCATCCCAAATGCTAAGGTTAATTTTTTTTTGTTTTTTTGTTTTCAAGACAGGGTTTCTCTGTGTAGCCCTGGCTGTCCTGGAACTCACTCTGTAGACCAGGCTGGCCTCGAACTCAGAAATCTGCCTGCCTCTGCCTACCAAGTGCTGGGATTAAAGGCATATGCCACCACGGCCCAGCACTAAGGTTAATTCTTAAAGATATTATTTATTTGTGTTATGTACAATGTAATTTTCAAAGAACCCATGCTCTCTCCAGCTAGGTGCTGGCAACAGCAGTCTCCCATCTCCCATGAATAAGCAGCTGACTGTCCCTGATTCCCTTGGCCCAAGCTGACCAAACCAGTTTTGCTGGAAACCTTAGAGCTACTGCTGGTATTCATCAGGCCATCCTCCATGGCTGGTCTTCAGAACTGCCAATAACAGCTCTGGTCTCACTCAGCTTCACACTAGAGACTCAGATTTATACCAGCCAGATTTATATTGGTAAATCTCCAACCCCAATATGTCCATGCAAAGAATCAACAACTCAGTTAATATATTTACAAGCTGCACACCTAAATTGGGCAAATATAACAATACACTACTCTATTGCCCAGTTATGAAATCCCTAGCTACTTGAGGCTCCTCTAGGCCACGTAGGTCTGCTCCATCTTCCACCTGTTCTTCCTCTATCTTCTTCTCCCTCTATCCTCCTCATCTCTATCTTCCTCTTTCCTTCCTCTCTCTTCTTCTCTAAAACTTCCAGCCCCACTTTTCCTTCCACTACCCAATAACAAGCTCTAGCCTTTATTTGGCCAATTAAGATTTCACCTGAAATCACCTGAGTATGAGATCTACTCTCATCAGGGGCACCCCTCGTGAAGGAGCAGAATTAACATCAAAACACAAACAGCAGTCCACAACAGTGTTATATCTCCAAAATCTTTAGTCCTTTTATTTAAACAAAAAAATGCTTCCCAGAGCAGCAGGAGCTGCTTTAATTCATTAGCTGTTAGCTCCGGCTAAACTGCTCTCTCACTGTTCACCCTGGTAAACCTCATCATCAATTTCCAACCACAATGGGGAGTAATGATTTGTCTATGGGATGGATTCTACATTTCGATACATTTGAAGAGTTTGCTATGTTTCAAAAACAGAGGTACATATGTTTCTTGGCAGAATTGTTCATAATTTAAACTTACTTCAGGTACAATTGAAAAAATACAGGATTTTAAGAAAGAAGGAGTCATGGTCTAATATCCAGTTTGAAAGAACCACTCTACATATTGTAATGGAAAGCTATAGGAAATATAACTAAAGGAGGGAATAATACCAACCCCCCTGTAAGTAAAGTAATTTCTGGAAAATTAGGTAAAGTAAAGATTGTAGAAGCGAGCATACCTAGGATCTACTTTGAAGATAATATTAAAATGAATTTGCAAAGAGACCATATATATGCTAATAGTAATTAAAAGCATTATCATGACTGGTTGAAAAGTTATGATTAACCAACAAAAAAGTTAAAGATGAAATGATCTAAACTGTTCCCAAACTATGACTATGTTTGATAAAAAGGGCTGGAGAAAAAGTGATGAAATTCAAGACTTTCAAGGGAGCTATAATGGTGCATATTCAGAATGATCTTCATGAGACTCAGACATCTAAACACAAACAGAATAGGGATGCAAATTCATAGAAGAAAACATCAGGAAACACTACTGAGGCCTTTGAGGAAGCAGAAATTTCCTCTAAATTAATTCTGGAACTAGAGCCTACATGCATGTAAAAGCGAAACTCTGCATTGTCTCCACTTGTCTATGGGTTTGTGTGATTTTCTTTATTTATTTTCATTTGTTTTGTGTATTGACAGCCATTAAACTAATGCAAAAAGGAATATGAGTGTGAAGAGTGGAAATTAATAATTGTATTTGAGGCATGTTGAGTCTGAAATAGATTGAAAAGTCAAATGACAATGGGAGGATTTCCATAGCTCTAGGTACTAACAGGTCAGCTCCATGGTAGTCATTGCTTCAACCCTACTCTTACTAACTCAAATTTCTCTGTTAGATTTTCTCTAGATCCTATTTCTATTATTTCTAGTGAGTTCACAGCTCATATTCCTATTTCATGATACATCTCTTCACTCATTGTTGACAGTGGAAAAATCTAGAAAGAACTTGATCTCAGTGACTGACATTTGGCAGACTTACATGACATCTTTTGTGAACCATGAAACAATGGACTGTGATGATTTGCCCCAGTATTGCCAAATCCAAGGTCACCCACAAAACACAAGCAAGTCTTCCTCACTTCCTCCTTCAGTCTTTTCTCTATCTTAATTTCTCACCTAAAGATCTACCATATGCTCCTGGTCACATCATTCATCTCCAGATTCCCTCTCATGTAGCATGTTAGACTATGTGCTCTTATTCTGTCTCCTGAAAAGCTCAGAAGCATGGGGGAAAAGATGGAAATACAATATTTCTCATAATTAAGACAGAATTATCATCTGCATAAGATATCTCTTTAGAATACAATTATGTTTATGCCATAGAATAATCCACCATCTAGCCTTTCAAGGGTCAAGTCATAAGCGACCATCCCAATTGCTTCCTATAAAGTACAATAAGAATTATATAGAATAGATAATATAAAGACTATATGAGAACAAGTTAATCTAGCGCTTAATTTTTTCAGCAATTATGGTAAAAAGGACAAAAAATATTTCCTAGCAAAACTGAAGTCTAAAGATAATCCAAGGGGACATACTGGAATATAGTGTAATAATATAGAAGCCTTACAGATATCAAACACAATCAGTCATTCTAGCTCTATACTGGAAATCTCATAATGCTCTCCTTGACTACTTTCACTGGGATAAGCTTAATGTTATTAATGAAAACAAAAGATTTTAGGATCTAGTCAAAGTCTCCAAGGAATCTCTATTTAAAGCTATGTTCTTTGACACTAGGATAATCTCTCAGTCTAAGGAAACTAGTGTTAATGTTCTGCTAGTCTTTAACCATACATATATGGATATGTACATCATAATAGGCAGAAGCCTTGCTGTATCTAAAAAAAAAATATCTTTATTTAAGGTTAAATTAACTGAACAACATACAGTCTAATTAGAGTCTTTAGAATCACTTCTGGTATACAGATACCCTGAGTACACTCAACACAAATTGAACACAGTTATGAGGTGCTTTATGGTCCCTGCAACCAGGCAGAAATTGATGTAATACAGAACTTTAAATTCTTATATCTATGTATGTGTACCACTTAGAGAGTGCACATTAAAAAATGTCATTCAAGTCACAAATTTTACCTTTTAGAAATGACACTAACAACCTTCTCCACATACCATCCATCCTGCTGGGCTAAAATTGTGAAGAAAAATAAGATGGACAGAATATATTTTGTGAAAGGTACATGTCAGGATACCCAGTTAGAATTCAAAGGCATAGTTCTTTTGTTCTTCCTTATTGAGGAAGCTGCCTTGTCTCCTACAGCAGAGACTTGGGAGAAGGTCCAGAGCCTCTTCTAAGATGTTATATGTCCTGCTCACAGCAAGCATGAGAACCCTGAGTTCAATTCAGAGCCCAGAAAACAGTATGAGAACATGAATGTGGAGACTGTGGGAGGGAGAATGGAATCAACAATGAGATGAAATTCTTTCTTGCTGACTTCTTCCCACAGAGTAAGAGCAGTTATGTATCACTGCAAACAATGGGGACTGGCTGCAGAGCTTGTGCCCAAGGTCTGCTCAGAACACTAACCCGGACAGACCGGAAGGAACCCAAGTCACTGGGCTGGCGGAGTTCCTGTGTGTCTGGTCCCGCTGGACCCAGTTACTCCCAGTGTTGGGACAGATGTTGGTTCCTGCTCACCTCTGATCCCGGGTGTGTCAGAGCACCTGGGAGTGGAGCTTCCACTGGGTGTTGTGGGACTGGCTGCAGAGCTTGTCCCCAAGGTCTGCTCTGGACCCAAGCCCAGACAGACGGGAAGGAACCCAAGTCACTGGGCTGGCTGAGTTCCTGTGTGCCTGGTCCCGCTGGACCCAGTTACTCCCAGTGTTGGGACAGATGTTGGTTCCTGCTCACCTCTGATCCAGGGTGTGTCAGAGCGCCTGGGAGTGCAGCTTCCTCTGGGTGTTGTGGAACTGGCTGCGGAACTTGTCGCCTATCCCCATTTCTAAGTACCAGCTTTCAACACCCAGAAATACATTTTACCTGTAATCCTTGGGGGCCACAACTAACAGGTTCAAAGAAAATTTCATACCTGGCAACACACAGGTAGGCAACCACACTCTCCAAAATTTCAGACAGGAAACAGAAACCAAAGAACAAAACACCTACCTAATAGACACAAATCCAGAAATCAGCACCTAGGCCTAAAATCAACCCAATATCAGTGGTCTACATGGACAGCTTAAAAACAATAATAACCAAGACAATGTGTCTCCATTAGATCCCAGCTATCCTAATCACAGCAGGCATGAATATTCAACATAGCTGAAGATTGAGAAAAAGACCTTAAAAGTGCCTATATGAAGAAGTAGAGGTCTTCAAGAAAGGAAATTAATAAATCTCTTCAAGAAATCAAGGAAAACACAAACAGTTGAAGTAAACAAATAAAATTGTTCATGAACAGAAAATAGAAATAGAATAAGTAAAGAAAAGCAAAACTTAGGGACATATGGAAATGAAAAATTTAGTAATTGGAACAAGAACTACAGAGACAAGTGTCACAAGACATGAAGACAAAATTTCAGGCACTGGAGATAGGATAGAAGAAATAGATACATTGGCCAAAGAAAACGTTAAATGCAAAGAAATCCTCATAAAAAATATTCAGGAAATCTGAAAAGAGCAAACCTAAGAACGATAACAATAGAGAAAGGAGAAGAAGCATGGCTAGAAGGCCCAGAAATGTTTTCAAGAAAATCACAGAAGGAATTTTCTGTAACCTAAAAAAAAAAAAAGATGCCTGCCTGTCTATCTGGTCATTTTAGGACCACTCCACAGGTGAAAACTCATGCCTGGTATTGTAAATCTGCTCAAGTGCCTGTGGCTGGGAACTTCATATGCCATCTGGATGAATGTTATACTGATAGATCACTGCTGCTCTCAACCTTAGTCAAAGAAGGTACGTTCTGCACTCAGAAACATTTAATTCAGAGACTTGTAATTAGGCTAGGTGTTGAGAATTACTGATTGTGCATGCTCAGCTCTAATGAGACATCTAGCCCCTCTTCGACCTCAAGTCTCAGGGAACATTGCACAAGAATGGGCAAAAAAAAAAATGTAAGCTCTAAAGGATGGGGAGAAGAAGTGCTAGGAAATGACATCTTCTGGATGTGGCATGACAGCTGACTTCATAAACTCAGATCAGTCGAGGTTCTGCATAAGACCCTCCCAGGACCAAGACAGTCAAAATGCCAGCACTGATGGGAGAGAAGCTCACAAGACCTGCCCCTAGCTGAGAATCTATTGGCAACTGATGGTTGTTATGAAAAAGTAACCCTTTTCTTTGGGGCTTTGGCAACTGATAGAGTGGCCATGCTCAGTAAATTGCTCTACACCCATGTGCCTACAGACAGCACCAATTAGACTCTAAGGGACATTAAATTTTAAAAAGGAAGAAGGAAAGACAAAGGAAGGAAGGAAGGAAGGAAGGAAGGAACAAAGAGGAAAATAGAAGGGAAATGTTTTTGAGATTCCAGTGGAAGATGAAGAGAGAGAGTGGAAGACATGATCAAATTACAATGTGTTCATGTACTAATTAATTAATAGCTCTTTTGGGTTTTTTTTTTATGTTTATGAGACAGGGTTTCTCTGTGTAGCCCCGGCTGTCCTGGAACTCACTCTGTAGACCAGGCTGGCCTTGAACTCAGAAATCCACCTGCCTCTGCCTCCCAAGTGCTGGGATTAAAGGCGTGTGCCACCACCGCCTGGCTTAGCTCTTGAAGTATGCTGAAATGTTATTCTTCAAAATGAAACATAAAATACAAGAAAACTCTACAATATACTTATTATAAATTCTACCACATAATTGTACTTCTGTTTTTTTATCTTTGATTTTTGTGAGGCAGATTCTCACTCCATAGCGTGGACGGTTCTACAGTGTGTCATGTAGCTGTGACGCTGCTATCCTGACATTCAGCCATTATGATACATGTAAGCCATCATACCTAACTAGCTATTGTTTTTAAACCACTCCAAAATAACACTTTTCCAAAATAATATTGTTCTAGATGTTGAAACTAAAAGTCAGGATTTTCATACCTGATGTTTAACATTTTTATTAGATATTTTCTTTATTTACATGTCAAATGATATATCCTTTCCCAGTTTCCCTTCCAGAAAAAAAAAAGAAAAAAGAAATAAAATAAAATAAAACCTATTTCTTCCCCCCTCCCCCTACTCATTAACCCACCCTCTCCTGCTTCCTGGCCATAGCTGGCATTCCCCTATACACTGGGGCATACAAACTTCAAAGGACCAAGGGCCTCTCCTCTCATTGATGACTGACTAGGCCATCCTCTGATATACATGTGCTGCTGGAGCCATTAGTCCCACCATGTATACTTTTTGGTTGGTGTTTTAGTCCCTGGGAGCTTTGAGGGTACTAGTTAGTTCATATTGTTGTTTATCCTAGGGGGCTACAAACTCTTCAGCTCCTTGGATCCTTTCTCTAGCTCTTTCATTGGGGACCCTATACTCAGTCCAATGGATGGCTGTGAGCCTCTACTTCTGTATTAGTCAGGTACCATCAGAGCCTCTCAGGAGACAGCTATATCAGGCTCCTGTCAGCCAGCACTTGCCAGCATCCACAATAGTGTCTGGATTTGATGATTGAATATGGGAAGGATTCCCAGGTGGAGCAGTCTCTGGATTGTCCTTCCTTCAGTCTCTGCTCCATACTTTGTCTCTGCAACTCCTTCCATGGGTATTTTGTTCCCCCTTTTAAGAAAGAACAAAGTATCCACACTTTGGTCTTCCTTCTTCTTGAGTTTCTTGTGATTTGTGGATTGTATTTTGGCATTATGAGCTTCTGGGCTAATATCTTCCTAATTCCCTATAAGACATTTTATGCAAACTTCTGTGTATCTTTGTACAAAACTCTAGTGAAATATTTACAAATAAAATAAAACAGGCTAGGATGTGTTTCTGCCCCTTACAGAAGCAACCTTTGTGGAGATTAAGATACTTATCTTGGTCTGGTATAAAATCTCCCTGAATCACCAAAGCCCAAAACCAAAGGCTGCAACATTGAATAACCTGACAGTGGTGAGTTTGAGTTGCAAATCAGTTGACTTTATCACATTTTTATTTAGAGGGAGGAGTGTGCCACAGCATGAACGTGGAGACCAGAGAACAACTTATGGAAGTCCATTCCCTCCTCCACCTTGTGTGTTCCAGGGATTGAACTCCAGCTGTTAGGCTCAGTGGTAGGTGCCTTTACCCACCAAGCTATCTCACCAGCCCACTAGCCATTTCGTTTTAGATATCCTGAATTGTCCAAATGACCACAACACAATTATTGGATCCCAGATGTGGTAGGACAGCATGTGCCAGAGGGAGAGAAAATTATTTAGCATGATACCACTATGCAATCCTTTCCCTCCTAAAATAAAAACCATTCTCAAAATGCAATTCCAATGAACATGTATTTATTAAGCCCACACAAGGTAAGGGTAGAGCTCATAAATGAGCCCACAGCATTTCTCAACCAAGACTACTTCCTCGTTCTTTCTTCTTTGCTGAGAGTATCTTAGACTTGTATCATTTTCTACAAAGACACACTATCCAGAATGGTAATCTCAGGCTTGTGTCAAAATTGGAGTCTTCTCAGGAAGTAGAGAATGCATTAGTTGTTCCAGCTAGTGGGAACATCATCTGTGCTTTCTAAATTAAAGATAAAACAGGAGTTATCAAGAGAACTTCAAGGTCAGGCCCATCTTTTGTCATTTAACACTTTGAACTTAGGTATGGGATTTTATTTCTTTAGGTATAATCCTCTCTCATCTTCCTCTGTCTTACATGAAAAATTTGCAGTCTTCTGATAATTATTTTATTACAAGAAGAAGCCAAATTACAAATTTTCAAAAAACTACAAACAAAACAAAATAAAACAAATATTCAGGAGGAGCTGTAGAGATGGCTCAGCACTTAGCACCAGAGGCTGCTCTTCCAATGGCCCAGGTTCAGTTCCCAGTGCCTCCATGGCAGCTCATCATGATCATGCAACTGCAGCACCAGAGGCTGCTCTTCCAATGGGCCCAGGTTCAGTTCCAAGTACCCACATGGCAGCTCATTATGATCAAGTACCTGCAGTTCCAAGTACCCACATGGCAGCTCATCATGATCATGTACCTGCAGTTCCAAGTACCCACATGGTAGCTCATTATAATCATGCAACTGCAGTTCCAGGGGATTTGACACCTTCTTTTTCTGACCCCTGTGTGCACCAAGCCCATATATGATGCACAAACATATACAAATCATGACACCCATACTCAAAATAGTTTTTAAAAACATTTTTACAAGCCAAAAGAGAGGAGATATTAAAACAGAAATTGCTGATTCAGATCTCTTCTGTTTTTCATGGAATCATACATTCTATACATTAGGTGGTAGGCTTAGCTAAGAGTCCATGAGTTGAACTAGGCTTCACAACCTAGAGAGGTGAGTGGGGTATCTGTGAATACTCAAAGGAGAGAGAATTTGCATCCTGTCACATAGTTTCCTGAAGTGCTAAACCCATGAATAGAAAGGGCCTGCATGAATAAATATTTTTTTTCATTTAATCTATTTTATTTTACTTTAAGACAAGGTTTTACTGTGTAGACCAGACGGGCCTAGAACTCACAGATTCAGCTGCCACAAACTCCCATGTGTTCAAATTAAAGTTTTGTGCAACTACTCCTGGCCATGCCTACAATTTATCTCAGCTTTGGGGAGGTGTTAAATATAGAGTCCATTCTAAAGAGATTAAAATTAGCATTACATACAATATCAAATCTCTAGAAGGATATCAGATTCAAGAAAAGAGACTTGTAAGATCAAGATTTCCGATGAAGGTGGGAATCACGTCTGCAAGGAAATAAAGAAATGGGTTCCATTCCCTTTAAGCATCACTCACTCAGACTGCCAGAATTTGACTTAGAGGAAGAAAACAGATGGGATTTTCTAACTTCTTCACTGAGTGCTAACCAGAAAGAAAGAAGGAAAAAGTGTGGAGGGTTTGGGCATGCACACCTTTAATCCCTGCACTCAGGAAGCAGAGGCAGGCAGATCTCTGTGAGTTCTAGGTCAGCCTGATTGACATATCAAGCTCCAGGGTTAAGGCTACATATCTCCAAGCCCATGGAAACCTGAGACGCTGATCCTCTGGAGCTTTCCAGAGCTCCCTCTTGAGATCAGGTGGCTAACAACAAGATGGGCTGCTGGCAACAGACGTCTTCTGTTGAAAATATTCCAGGGAAGAGTGATACCTTTTCGTTACATTTAAAAGAACATTGGTAAAATTTACTCTACCTCAGAGGTCAAAGCAACTAATTTCCCAACTCAATGACCTCAGCAGATAGAAGAAATGAAAACAGAAGAAAAGAGACAAAAGAAAAGGTCACAGAGAGGAATGTCAGCATGCTTGAAGACAGAAACTGTTCCTGCCTGTGGTCTGGGCGAGTTCTTCTGGAAAGCTAGTATAGTCTATGCCAGCAATGGTAGACAACTCTGGAAAGACAGAATAGAAACAGGTATGGCCAGCAGCTGTGAAAGAAAACAGGCTCTCCAGCAGGAAGACACAAGATGAGGACCCAGAAACATCTATCCAGACCTCTTTAAACCACACACTCACCATGATTCTGGGTGATTCCAGGAGTCGGCTCTATGGTTGGCATGAAGTCTATGGCCTGCTCATCAGTCCATGGAAACACAAATGTGTAATCCTCTAGAGGAGATTCTGACATTCCATAGGGTTCTATTTGGTCAGAGATTGAGATTAGTAGGTCAATAATTGAATCCTGTGGGGTTTTATTGATTGAATCTAGAAGGCCAACAGTTGGATTTTGTAATTATTAAATATATTTAGAGTCTCTTAGGTCATCGATTGCTTCTGAAAGGGAGTTCGCTGAGTCTACTTGGCTATAACTGGTTAGATCTAGCAGATAACTAGATTCTTCTGGTAGATCATTACTAGTAGATTCTAATAAGTCAGTATCCAACTCTAAAGAAGCCCAACAGAAAACAACAGCTCAAGTCCTTCCCAAAGAGCATGTCTCTGTCCTCTCCACCCCTTCCTGTTCTCTGCCCTCAGTGCAAGGGAAGGTACAAAGTGGCTATCACCACAGTCATTGGGTTAACTAACGTTAGTAGCTAACGTCATTGGGTTAACTGTTGCTTGGAGTACAAGTGCTCAGAGCCTGCTCCTGCCTTCTTTGAGGTGCCAGTTTAGGAAAGAGCATCTGTATTGTACTTGTTTACGTGCTGAAAAAAACTCAAGACCCATCTCTATAATGCTTCCAGATTTCTAAAAGCCACCAAAAAAAACAATATATATTACCAGTGGTTAAAATTTAAAGCAAGCTGGGCAGTGATGGCACATGCCTTTAATCCTGGCACTTGGGAGGCAGAGACAGACAGATTTCTGAGTTTGAGGCCAGCCTGGTCTACAGAGTGAGTTTCAGGACTGCTAGAGCTATACAGAGAAACCCTATCTCAAAAAAAATGAAAAAAACAACCCAAAATAAAATTTAAAGCAACCACTGATCCTGTGTGTAAGCATGAGTGGAACCAACCTTAAGGTGTTCCATACCAACTACGTTTCTTTTAATAGCCTGTGTCTATGACCCATTGTCAGCATATCTCAAAACACTCATCTGAAGTGTCACAGTTATCTTCATGTTATCTTCAGAACCTTCACAACCCTGAGGTCTATGCACACAAGCCACATCTCCCAAGGACAGCCTGTCACTTTGTGGTAGGAACTGTCACCAGGATCACCATCTCTCTCTGTACTTCCCTTTGCTTCATCTCAGATGCATGTGTAGTGAGGATACTAAGCCAGAAGCCCAGAAAATGAGAGTTACCTGACAGGACCAGGTGAGAGGACCCAGTCATTTTCACACAGTTGGATGAGCAGCTCTCCTTAGAAACTGCCAAGTTCCCATCCCAGACCCACACAGATCCACAATCTGTGACAAAGCTGGCTACCAGTGCTTTCTGACATGACTACAACCCACTTCGTTGGGGAGAATCTCCCAAATCTTTGCCCTAATAAAACAGACTCATATGATTTACTTGACGTTCAGTGAGGATATGACCACCAGAAACATCTCATCCATTCTGCCTTGATAATATCTAACCTGGCTTGTTAGCTATATGTGCCTAATTCAAATTCAAACCAAATCATAGCTCAGTCACTCGGCGGCCATCCTCACCTAATACCAGATTGACAGAATTATCCTATTTCTACTTAAAACTTTCACCACAGATCAATCCCTCACCCCCACCCATTTCCACACAAACACACTCACAAACTTCAACTGCCTTCTTTGAAAGATGAAAGTTACACATACCTCTGTTTGAACTGGGGAAAGCCACACTCAGAGTACAGAAGACAGTGATTGCCAGGACCCTGCCGAGCATCATGCTTTAGTAGGGTTAAGGCAACCAGTGAGCAGGAGGAAAGAATAAATTAGCCCAGGAAGAGTTCTCCTAGACTTTTATACATTCCTGTACTCTGTCCCTGAACGTGGTTTTCACAGTTGGCTGGAAAGGAAAAGAGAGGGGTGGGGAGGGATTTGGGGAGGACCTTCATGAACTATTAAAGAATGCACCCAGAAGGAAGTTAAGAAAAACTAACTAGGAGCCAATGAGACAAGAGAAGCTGAGCAAGGAGAAAGTCTGATCAGGTCCACTACCCATTGCCATTAGCACCATCACCCTCTAATGGCTAGGAGCCAATACCTGTTCCACCAGATCACCCCCATAGCTATTCTTTGTCCTCTGGGCTAGAGTCAGATGTCTTTTCTGCACCCCAAAAATGGGTTTGTGTCAAAAAAATGAGATGGTTTTACTCTAAGGAAAAACCTCATGTACACATTAGATTCCTCATCCTGGCAGACGGCTGGAGAACAGTGGAGAACGGTTCATTGCAATAGCAGTACTGTCTAACACTGTGTTTGTGTGAATCCACAGAAGTGCCAGACAATGTGATTCTCAACAGCAGCCTAGCAGTAGCCATTTCACCCCCTTTCCCCAGGGGGAGCTTGAAGGCTGGGAGTTGAAGTAATTCCACATTTACCAAGGATGCTGGCTCTGTACAGTGGGGTCAAGAACATGGGTTATGTTTCGGCTGCTAGACCAGGCTTCTGTTAGACCTTCATCATGATCCAGGACTAGTGTCAAGTTAAGACAAGTCCTTGCTTGCAACAGTGATCTAAGAGAAGGGAAGTACACAGGAGAAAATTATGCTGGGGGCAAGCTCGTATAAGACAGCTGCCTCTGTGCTTCATGTCTCCAGCCAGCTTGTAGAAGTCCTGCTACCACAGATATCGGCTCCATGAATATTTTTATTATTCTTCGGTTCTCTGAGTTTACACATTCACAGGTTATTTCTGCCTTTCAGAAATCACAAGCTCATCAATATCATATGAAGACAAACCTCTGAGTAGCCATAGTAATAAGAGCTGACATAAAGAGCATAGATAAACACCAAGGGTATATTGACTGCATCCTAACACTAACCCTAAGGTGATCTCATTCTCCTCTTCTACTAAGGAAACTATAAAACAGAGGTGTTAGTTAACTGGGGAAGAATCAAACCCACCTGCCATCTGAAGACAGGGAGGCAATTCTCAACCACTCTACTTCTTATCCAGCTGTGTCCCCTCCTCAGTTAGCTCTCTGATCTCAGCGCTGGTTTTTCCTCTGACATATAACACTGAATAAAGGGAATACAGTGTGGGGGTCGGGGACAAATGTCTTTCTGGAAACATTCTGCTTGACAAATTCTGTGCTACAAAGTGTAACCCGGGCACAATGGTCAGGAGCTTGAGGCAAGACACACCTTGTAGGTGAATCACTCTAACAAACAAAAGACTCAAAATGAAGCAGCAGGGCAGTGCAGGGCAGTCCTTCACAGTCCAGCAAAGATGGGAGCCTGTCACCTGCACTGAACACAGTGAGAACATTTCCTGCTACAAACAAAGGCAGGCTTTGACTTTCAAATAGAAATCACTGAAGCTCATGACAAGAGCCTGACTAAGGAGTCAAAGGTGCTCAGGAGATAAAGCTGCCTGTTTCCTCTAGCTCTGACTTAAACTTGATCTTCAAAACTTAGTGCTTAGGGTGTTCCTTCAAAAGTCACAGCATTCTGTTCTTACCCAGTGTCCACAGGCCTGAGGGCTGGAGGGCTACCCACCATTGGACAGAGTCAGAGTAACAAGTTGCTCTAGGCTTGGATGGAGAGGAACATTGCTTTCCTTTCCACCTGGTGTACCTGGGTAAACTGATGGAGGCTGCCAGGGAACAATCAAGCCTCTGAGAGGCAAGACCTAATAAAAGTGTAAGAATATTGCTCAAGATTCAAGGTATCTGAAAATGTACCCTCCTCAGTCAAGCATGCTAGGTCTTTTGCTACATAGAAAAGCATTTTTCTCTCTGTAACACCCCTGACAATGACAAACTCAATGCCTTGAGAAGAGAAGATTATCTTTGGATAATTATTTCTTCCATTAACTGCAATTTTGGCCCGTTGGCCATGGTTCTGTTTTGGAAAGTCAGATATGTAAAACTGAACATTCTTCCCTCTTCTGATGTCAAAGAAGCTGTAGTGTAACTTTTAAAGTTTTTTTTAACTTTTGCCAACCCTGCCCCCCAGCAAAAAAATGTTCTTTCATATTGTTTTGGGAAAAATTTTTCCCATATCCAGCACTAATCTCTGGCACAAAAAGAATTAAAAATATATTTATAAGTAAATTATTAACTAGAGTAAATGATATAGCTCAGTGGGAGAACACTGGCCTGGCCTGGCATGGCATGGCCTGGCATGGTCTCTGGAATGTACAAAGTTTCATCTCCAGTACCACAGGAGGAGGAGGAGGAGGAGGAGGAGGAGGAGGA
>NW_022196903.1:127683009-127686346 GCF_008632895.1 Mastomys coucha
GAAGAAGAAGAAGAAGAAGAAGAAGAAGAAGAAGAAGAAGAAGAAGAAGAAGAGCAACAACAACAACAGGAGGAGGGGGGGGAACAAAGGAAAAATTGAAGAGGATGTCACTAGGATTGAAACAAATTATCATAGGTTTGATTCAATTAGAGCAGAAAAGAGAAACCTTCTAATATCCTTCTGAAAATGATAGCATTAATTTGTTCATATTTAATAGACTTTGACACTGCTATTAAAGATATCCTTCATAATTCTATGTGTCCTGCCAGTATGAACTACAGGTCTTAGCATCTCCAAGTTCCACTGAGGTCAATGCCTGGAGGTTGGAGGAGGCACGATGCAATCCCACAGACCTGTGCATTTTCTGTTTCTCCCTTATAGCCTTACCTCTTGAACAAAACCAAACTGTGAAGCAAAGCACATTAATACAACCTGGCAATTGACACAGGGCAAAGCCACCATTCATTCCCCAACTAGAAAAATCTCTTCTCAAACCAAGACTCAAATTTCAAAAGTTGCATGGAAGATGGAGAGAGGACTCAATGGTTAAAACACTGGCTGTTCTTCTAGAGGACTTAAATTCAAGTCCCAGCACCCACGTGCCACACGATGGCTCACAACCATCTATAACTCCAGTTCCAGGAAAATCCAAATTGCCCTCCTGACCTATGTGGTCATAGCACACATGGTACACTTATATACATATAGGCAAAAGACTCATAAACACAATAAATAAATAAATGAATAGAAAAATAAAGGCCTAAAACCATAATGAAAACTAATTCTTTCAAAGGTAATTTTTAAAAATAATTGTTTTGAATAGCATATTGAACTGTAGCAAAATTTGAAAACATAGAGGAAAGCATTCTAATTCCCAAATTATAAACTACTGAAAGCTAAAAACTTCTTTTTTTTTCCTTAGCATACTAAGGATAGGCACATACTAGGCAAGCTGAGGTACATCTACACCCTTAATGCAATAACTTTACTAGTCAATTTTGTGTTGCCCCATTTCTACAGTGTCTGCTTTAGGCTTTACACAGACCACCAAATCAATAGCTATTTATTTGTATTGAATTCTACATGGAGCAGGTGGGAAGAACCCACCAAAGAGCCCTCCAGCAGAGGGCTTAGCTTCTGAACTCGGATTACCCAAACATGAATCTATGTAAGATCCTAAATTCCCCTCTACAATTTACTCACTCCTTCAGACTGTTGTTGTTGTTGATGATGATGATGATGATAATGATGATGGTGATGATGGTGATGATGTTGTTGGGTGTTGGGGAACAGGTTGTTGTTTGTTTATTTGTTTGTTTTAAGCAAGGTTTTTCTATGTAGTCCTGGCTGTGCTGGAGCTTACTATATAGACCAGGCTGGCCTTGAACTCTTTCTTCTATCTCCCAAGTGCTAGCACTAAAGACATGTGCCACCCACACCCAGCCAGCCCTTCAGTTTTTGAACCTACAAAAACACAAGTGATATTCATAACCCTTTCAAAGACCACTGCAGGAATTAAATTAGCTGATCCATTTAAGCCAGGGCTGGCATACAGCAGTGTGGAACAGTCTTTAGGGAAAGAACAGAGGTTCCCCTAAAAGTCAACAACAGATTTCCTTTAGGCTATAACAATTCTGCTTCTTGATGTATATATATACATATATATATATATATATATATATATATATATATATATATATACTTTAAAAAAATGGGAACTCTTGAAGAAATAATACACACCCTTGCTCCTTGCAGCACAATTTACAATAACCAAGGGGTGGGAGCCGTTCATTCAATGTCCATCACCAGATGAATGGTTAGTGAGAAGTGCAGAGTACACAAGAGCATCAGAATCAGCCTTGTGAGAGGAAGGATTTCAAGAAAGCTGTTGCATAGCAATGTGGACATACCTAACAACTCTACACATAAAAACAAGGGCATAGTGAATTATAAATTTTTTGAACATTTAACAATAGTTAAAGCTAGAGAAATAATAATTATTATATGCCAGACACTATGGTAAATATTTTAAATAAATATTTTGCAAATTGTAATTTTTTACAGATAGTCATATCTTTCTTTACTTACAGAGGAGTGTTTTGTCATTAAGCAAATATTATATACTGAATTGATAGAAACTAAGATGACTATGACATTGTGTCATGGCAAGATAATATAATCTTAAAGAATTACCCTGGTCCTCGGGGGCAATTACTCTGAGAATTTGGAAATAATATCTTCCTGTCTCTGACCTCAAATGAAGAGGCCAAGTAGACACAACTCAGTGATACTGTGTTCTCATACAGCACCAAGCCTTGCCCAATAATTTCTCATTGATCCAAAAGAGCTCATACATTTAACAACCAGAGAATGAAGCTGAGCAGACTCTCACATTCTAAGATTTGAGCAGGAGATTCCATCCATTCCTCATCATGGTCCATTGATAAACAGCTACTAGTTCTTGATAAGGACTGTGGGGCTGAGGCTGATGGTGAGTGAAAGAGACTTCAACTTTTCTTAGCGTATATTGTGTTTCATGGGGAACAGTCCTTGAGTACAGAACAATTGTAAGTCAATACTTAAGGAACTGGTTCAGTGACCACAGAAGAAATCTTACTAGACTTCACATCTTTCTAGCATTAACTAAGTTGGAAGATATAGTAGAACACTGTGCCTGGGGACTCTGGGTAGAAGGTAATCATCCTTCAGGCTTGTTTGTAGGGTGCTAGGAGTTAACAAAAAGGTAGAACTCACTTTCCCTTTAGTTAAAACAAACATGTCTGAGACTGATAACACCTAGCCAAGCTTCCTAAGTGGAACTGGCACCAAAATTGAGGTTTCCTCATGGGAGTGAGTGTTCCATATCAATAATTTATTTAAGCTTCATAGTAGTTCTAGGAGATGGGTGTTCTAATTTTGGGATTGTATAGTGGTTCTGTCGAAGTAAGAAAATTGAGTAAATTCATACCTCCCTTTAAAGACTAAATATGGGAGGGACTGCCTTGACCCGGAGTCTCCAGTGAGAGCCACCATC
Source organism: Mastomys coucha (assembly GCF_008632895.1). Taxonomy (NCBI): domain Eukaryota; kingdom Metazoa; phylum Chordata; class Mammalia; order Rodentia; family Muridae; genus Mastomys; species Mastomys coucha. The sequence goes on from NW_022196903.1 coordinate 127,686,044, forward strand.
CTCTCTCCGGTGAGTTCCTAAGCCAGGAGCAGCCAGCAGAGAGGCACAGGCCCCACGGGTAGCAGGGGAGCCACCGGGCGGTAGGGACAGGATCCTCTCAGCTTCCAAGTGGCAGAGGTGGATCAGCGACCTTAGCTGCCCCTCCCTTGCACGTAAGGGTCTGCCTCCAGGGAACACCTTGACCCGGAGTCTCCGGTGAGAGCCGCCACCTTCTCTAAGCCAGGAGCAGCCACCTGGGAGGCACAGACCCCACAAGTCGCAGGGGTCTTGCAGGGCATCAGGGACAGGACAAGCTCCGGTCAG
>NW_022196903.1:127695564-127718894 GCF_008632895.1 Mastomys coucha
TCTCCTTCTCCTTCTCCTTCTCCTTCTCCTTCTTCTTCTTCTTCTTCTTCTCCTTCTCCTTCTTCTTCTTCTTCTCCCTAGGTGCTGCAGGTCTGCTTGCTTCTGTGGAGTGGCGTGGAATGGCCCTGACTGCCTGGAGAGAGCTCCTTATATACCCAAGCCTGAGCTGCCAAGTCCTCCTGGATTGGTTCTCCGGCAGACCCTCATTAGCATACACCTGCTCGGGAGGGGGGCGCACACACAGTGGAATGTCTATTGCTACAGTGTATCGGGAACCGGCGCCATCTTGGATTTTATCGTCCAAGCGGCTGCCTACAGTCTGGGGCCTCTTAAGGTCTGAAAACATATAGAATCCCATCTACAAAACAACCCAAGCTGTGGTATTTTAGGATAAGCTTAGAGATCAGTAAACTTGAGATCATTATAATACAGCTGGGGAGGTAACTCAACAGTAGAATGCCTAACACATGTACAGCCCTGAGCTCAGAGATCAGTAAACTTGAGATCATTATAATACAGCTGGGGAGGTAACTCAGCAGTAGAATGCCTAACACATGTACAGCCCTGAGCTCAGTTCCCAGGACCAATAATAGTAATTTAAAGGAAAATGCCATTCAGAAATATTAGATCCATTTACCTAAGCTCCAGTCCTTCCACTAACTCTTGGCAAATTTCTGAATATCTCAGAATCTCCTTCCCCCCCTCCCCCGGCCATGCAGTAGATGAATAATAATACTGACTCAAAGAGGGAAAGAAGGCATTTAATTTTTCAAAAACTTAGTAGTGGGGCTTGAGATATAGCTCAGTGGTAGGCATTTGCCTAGGACATTCAAGACTCTAGCTTTGGTCCCCAAAAGTATAAGATATAAAAACTAGTAGGAAGGTGAAGGGAATGTGAAGCCTGGCTTGGTATCTTGTATCCTGAGGTACCTGGGAAATCTTTTCATCAAGTTTGCTTGTTTGGTTGGTTGGTTGGTGTCTTAGTCAGGGTTTCTATTCCTGCACAAACATCATGACCAAGAAGCAAGTTGGGGAGGAAAGGGTTTATTGAGCTTACACTTCCACACTGCTGTTGATCACCAGAGGAAGTCAGGACTGGAACTCAAGCAGGTCAGGAAACAGGAGCTGACGCAGAGGCCATGGAGAGATGTTCCTTACTGGCTTGCTTCCCCTGGCTTGCTCAGCCTACTCTCTTATAGAACTCAAGACTTCCAGCTCAGGGATGGCACCAACCACAAGGGGCCCTACCCCCTTGATCACTAATTGAGAAAATGCCCCACAGCTGGGTCTCATGGAGGCACTTCCCCAACTGAACCTCCCTTCTCTGTGATAACTCCAGCCTGTGTCAAGTTGACACACAAAACCAGCCAGTACAGTTGGTATGTGTTGTTTGTTTGTTTTTTTTTTAATTCCAACTGCAATCCATAATCTTGGTAGTGAACTTGACTACATCTGAAATTAACTTAAACCCAAGCTACTACATATACTTGTAAGGAATTTGTCTTGTTTGGATCATTTGAGGTAGAAAGACCTGCCCTAAATCTGGTGGCAGCCTATAGACAGGGCATAGAAGAAGTGTTCTTGTTTTTCAAATGCTTGCCCTTACTTTTACTGGCAACTTCATTCCTTGGCTGGTATTAGAGCCTACTTCTTCAAGACTCCACAGTATACTAAAGATCAGCTGAGACATCCAGACTTGTGGACTGAACAACTAATTCATGCTTAATAGATAAATACTGTTGGAATATTTGGACAATGAACTATAAGCCATTATAATAAATCCTATTTTATACATATAAATTCATTCTATCAGTTCTATTTCAATAGAGAACATTGACAAATACACAAATTGTGACACACAAAAAAAGAAAAAAAGACTCCATCAATTCATAAGACTTGAGTAGTTTGTAAATTTCTACTAAGTGGCCAGTACATAGCCACTGTCTACCAAAGCACACATTGGAATTGAAGTCTGATTTTAAACTCAATATTCTCTCTACCATGGGACATTATCACTTAGAAACTATTATGATCTCTTGAGGTATCAAGAACATTAAAAAGTAAATTGTTCTCTTAAATTTTTTATTAGTTCTTTGAGAGTTTTGTGCAATGTAATTCATTCATATTTTATCCTTTGCCAAAAAATTAATTCTTGCTTTTCTCACTTGAAAGCATAGCAGGACCTGAATTCTTAACATCAGTAAGGCAACAGTGCTTAAGAAATACAGAATCAAAGAGTTATCACTAAAGCCTGGAAGAAAGATGCAATCAGTTGATCTAAGATCTAAGATTTCCTTAGTTGTAAATTCTTAGGCTTCTGTGCTAAAGACAAAAAAAGATGGCAACCACAGTGATGTGATCAGAGAATGCATAATTCTTTCCCTCTACTTCTTGTTGCTAATCACCCACTTCCTATATAAGAAAGGCAGGTAAGGATAAGAAGAAAAAAATCAGTCTGATATTGAGACTAATTTCAACAAAGAATAGTAATCTTAGATGTCTAAGATTGAAATGGCTCCTTCCATTGGACACCCTGACATCTCTGGAATAATATGTATAATGGGATCTAGCTGCAAACCTTGGAGAACTGATGTTCACTTAACAGACATCATGCTGTTCTCAAAATATTCTGCTACAAAAGTACTACCAAGAACACTGAACTAAAAGCACCTGCAGGAGAAGGTTGGCTAGGCCTCCTGATTCTCCCAGAGAGCTGGAGCACAATCAGGTTGGGTTTTTTGTTTGTTTGTTTGGTTTGGTTTGGTTTTTTTTTTTGTACTTTATTCTTTAGTCCTTTTTTACAGTCCAGTCTTCATCCCCTTCCTGGTCTGCTTCCCTGCCCCCTACTGAAAGCTCTCTATCCCATACCACCTTTCTTCCCCAACCCCATCTCCAAGAGGATGTCCATCCCCACACCCCACACCCACCACACCAGACCTCACCACTCCCTGGGGCTTCAAGTCTATTAGAGTTAGGTGCACCTTCTCTCACTGAGTTCAGACCAGGCAGTCCTCTGCTGTATATGTGTCAGGGGCCTTCATATTAGCAGGGTTGATATCTCAGTGTCTGAGAGATCTCGAGGGTCCAGGTGAGTCTCCTCAGCTTCTTCCAGGTTTTCCCCAATTCAACCACAAGGGTCCCCAGCTTCTGTCCAGTGGTTGGGTGATAGTATCTGCATCTAACTCTTTCAGCTGCTTGCTGAGCATCTCAGAGGACAGCCATGCTAGCCTCCTATCTACAAATACACCACAGCATCAGTAACTATGTCAGGCCCCAGGGCCTCCCCTTGAGCTGGATACCAATTTGGGCCCGTCACTGGATCTCATTTCTCTCAGGCTCTTCTCCATTTTTGTCCCTGTAGTTCCTTTAGACAGAAACAATTCTGGGTCAGAACTTTTGACTGTGGGATCACAACCCCATCCCTTCTCTTGATGCTCTGTCCCTCCTCTGGAGGTTGAAAAGAGTGGGGAGAGATTATCCTAGGCAGAAGGCCCAAAAGATAAACACAAATATCAGCCTAAGACTCTAGTTATCCCCTGGGGCATGGGACCTGGCAGGAGAGGACAGATCAGAAGAATAAAATCAGATTCTGGAACCTTCTGATCATATCTCTCCTTTGAGAGTCCTGGAGTCTTAGTTCCCTATCCAGGAAGTATGTTGATTTACATAATGCTGGTGTGGATCCTCTTCCCCAGATCTTATGAGAGAAAGTAAGATAAATGCCAAATCTTCAATTATCCCCACATCAAATACTTCCGAATATCATCTAAGCTAATACCACAGCAAACCACCATGATGTTGACTGAAATAGAAAGAAATTCTACTGAAAGTAGAGAATGGACCACACTCCTGGTAACAATGTGTGCAGGCTTCTCAACTGCCTTCATTGCTTATTTAACCCTGAGGATAGCTTCTAGTCCTTTTATTGTGTTTTTGTGTCTCTCAATAGACTCATTCCAACTAAAACCCTCTTCTAAATTTTCACTAATTTTTCTCTCCTAGTGTACCTCAGCCTGTGGGTGTTGTTCTATGTAGGCTACAGTAGTTGACAGGCAAAAAGCACTTTCTATCAGCAAAGTAGCAGTGAGTCTCTTTCCCACTTTCATCCTTAGACAGGGACTGGATGACACACCCAAACCTCTCATTTTGCAGTGTGGAAATGCTTTGTCCATATTGAGCCCTCTCCATCTTCCTATATAATAGAAAGAGAAGTGGCAGATAGATACTAGGACTGAAGTTGTTAAGTGTGGGAGGACACTAACATATTTCAAAAGAAGAGAATGATAGAGAAGATATAAAATAAAATGGTAATACGTGATAGTAATATGGAATTATACCAAATATTAAATATGGCCCTCAGTATATGATGGTTTTAGTGTACTAAGCACTTGTTTGGAATGAAGAAGACATCACCAGTGATTCAACAGGAGTTATAGAAAACACAGGCACTGGGAAGGGAATGTGATTCCATTGATAGAATACTTGCCTATAAAGCACAAAGCCTAATTCAAGCCCCAGTGTGGTGACTTTAGCTGCAATTATGGCACACAAAATGTAGAGACAGGAGGATCAGAAGTTCAAAGTCATATACTTATCCACACATCAAGATGGAAGCAAGCCTAAGCTACACATGACCAAGTAAAAGAAAGAATGGTGGGCATTGGGTGTGGGAGGCTAATACTAGAGACCAATCCAAGATCTTTATAATTGTGATATTGAACTAAACTATTTAAAATACACTGCTGGGACAGTGAGTCTGTGAAAATCTGAGTTTGGATCACCAGCACCCACATAAAAAGCCAGGTATGTGGCTACAGATACCTACAGTCCCAACACTGGAAGGTCACCCAATAGAACTAACTGGTGAGCTCCAGATTCAAAGAGAATCTCTGTCTTCAAAATATAAGGTGGACATAACATCTTATATGTCCAGGAGTAACTGGGACCAGCAGGACTAGGCACACAGGAACTCTGCCAGCCCAGTGGCTCAGGTTTCTTCATTATGTCTGGGTTGGTGCCCTGAGCAGACCTTGGGCACAAGCACCACAGCCAGTCCCACAACACCCAGAGGAAGCTCCACTCCCAGATGCTCTAACACACCGAGGATAAGAGGTGAGGAGGACACAACATCTGTCCCAACACTGGGAGTAACTGGGACCAGCAGGATCCAGGCACACAGAAACTCTGCCAGCCCAGTGGCTCAGGTTGCTTCCAGTCTGTCTGGGCCAGTGCCCTGAGCAGACCTTGGGTACAAACTCTGTAACCATTTCCAAAATACCCAAATGAAGCTCCATTCCCTGGTGCTCTAACAAGCCCAGGGTCACAGGATCCCAGAATCACAGGATCACAGAGACAGATTGACTCTGAGGAGTTCTGACACAACCAGGATCACAGGAAGGACAGGATCCAGTCAGATTTAGCAAAGACAGGTAGCACTAGAGATAACGAGATGGCAGGAAGCAAACGTACCAAAATAAGCACCACAAACCAAGGATATTTGGCATCATCAGAAAACAATACTCCCACCATAGCTAGTCCAGGACACACCATCACACTGCAAAAGCAAGATTCAGATCTAAAATCACTTCTCATGATGATGATACAGGACTTTAAGAAAAACATAAATAGCACATTCAAAGAAATACAGGAGAACTGCTTTCATTGTGTCCCATCAGTTTGGGTATGTTGTGGCTTTATTTTCATTAAATTCTAAAAAGACTTTAATTTCTTTCTTTATTTCTTCCTTGACCAAATTATCATTGAGTAGAGTGTTGTTGAGCTTTCACGTGTGGGGGGCATTCTATTGTTTATGTTGTTATTGAGGAGCAGCCTTAGTCCATGATGATCTATGATGCAAGGAATTATTTCAATCTTCTTGTATCTGTTGAGGCCTGATCTGTGACCAATTATATGGTCAATTTTGGAGAAGGTACTGAGGTGCTGAGAAGAAGGTATATCCTTTTGTTTTAGGATAAAAGGTTCTATAATATCTGTTAAATCCATCTGTTTCATAACTTCTGTTAGTCTCACCGGGTCTCTGTTTAGTTTCTGTTTCCATGATCTGTCCATTGCAGAGAGTAGGGTGTTGAAATCTCCCACTATTATTATGTGCAGTATAATGTGTGCTTTGAGCTTTAGTAAAGTTTCTTTTATGAATGTAGATGCCCTTGCATTTGGAGCATAGAGGTTCAGAATTGAGAGTTCCCCTTGATAGATCAAAACTTTGATGAATATTAAGTGTCCCTCCTTATCTTTTTTGATCACTTTAGGGTGAAAGTCGATTTTATTCGATATTAGAATGGCTAATTTCTTGGGAACATTGGCTTGGAGAACTGTTTTTCATCTTTTTATTCTGAGGTAGCATCTGTCTTTGTCACTGAGGTGGGTTTCCTATATGCAACACAATGGTGGGTCCTGTTTATGTACCCAGTCTGATAGTCTATGTCTTTTTATTTGGGAATTGAGTCCATTGATATTAATAGATATTAAGGAAAGGTAATTGTTGCTTTCTGTTATTTTTGTTGTTAGAGTTGGAAATCTGTTCATGTGGCTATCTTCTTTTAATTTTGTTGGAAAATTATTTTTTTACTTTCTCTAGGATGTAGTTTCCCTCCTTGTGTTGAAATTTTCACTTTAATACCTTTTGAAGGGCTGGATTTATGGAAATATATTGTGTAAATTTGGTTTTGTCATGAAATATTTTGGTTTCTCCATCTATGGTAATTGAGAGTTTTGCTGGGTATAGTAGCCTGGGCTGGCTACTTTGTGTTCTCTTAAGGTCAGTATGACATCAACCCATGATCTTCTGGCTTTCATATTCTCTGGTGAGAAGTCTGGTACAATTCTGATAGGCCTGCCTTTATATGTTACTTGTCCTTTTTCCCTTACTGCTTTTAATATTCTTTCTTTGTTTTGTGCATTCGGTGTTTTGTCTATTATGTGGCAGAAGGAGTTTCTTTTCTGGTCCAGGTTACATGGAGTTCCATAGGCTTCCTGTACGTTCATGGGCATCACTTTCTTTAGGTTAGGGAAGTTTTCTTCTATAATTTTGTTGAAGATATTTACTGGCCCTTTAAGTTGGAGGTCTTCACTCTCTTCTATACCTATTATCCTTAGGTCTTCTCATTGTGTTCTGGATTTCCTGGATGTTTTGGGTTAGTAGCTTTTTGCATTTTGTGTTTTCTTTGACTGTTGTGTCAATGTTTTCTATGGCATCTTCTGCACCTAAGATTCTCTCTTCTATCTCTTGTATTCTGTTGGTGATGCTTGCATCTATGGTTCCTGACTTCTTTCCTAGGATTTCTATCTCCAGAGTTGTCTCTCTTTGTGATTCCTTAACTGTTTCTGCTTCCATTTTTAGGTCCTGGATGGTTTTGTTCAGTTCCTTCACCTGTTTGGTTGTGCTTTCCTGTAATTCTTTAAGGGATTTTTGTCTTTCCTCTTTAAGGACTTGAACCTGATTACCTGTGTTCTCCTGTATTTCTTTAAGGGAGTTATTCATGCTCTTCTTAAATTCCTCTATCACCATCAGGAGACATGATTTTAGATCCAAATCTTGCTTTTCTGGTGTTTTGGGATATCCAGGACTTGCTGGGGTGGGAGTACTAGGTTCTGATGAAGCCATGTAGTCTTGGTTTCTGTTAGTAAGATTCTTGGATTTGCCTTTCACCATCTGTTGATCTCTGGTATTAGATGTTCTTGCTGTCTATGCTTGGAGCTTGTTCCTCCTGTGGGTCTGTAAGTCTGTGTCAGCACTTCTGGAAGATCATCTCTCCTCTGGTAAGACCTGTGTGCAGTGGGTTGTGGATCAGTCATCCCTCCTGAGTCCTGGGATCAGAACAAACCCTGGAGACAGGCCCTCCACTTGAGGGGGAAAGCGCATCCACATTCATAAAACAAACATTACTAAAACTTAAATCACAAATCAAACCTCACACATTAATAATGGGAGACTTCAACACCCCACTTTCACCAACTGACAGGTCATCAAGACAAAAAGTGAGCAGAGAAATCATGAGACTAAATGATGTTGTGAACCAATTAGACCTACTAGATATCTACAGAACATTTCATCCAAATACAAAAGGTTATAGCTTTTCTCAGAAACTCATGGTACCTTCTTCAAAATTGAGCATATACTCAGTCAAAAAGCAAACCTCAACAAATATAAGTAAATTGAAATAACTCCTTGCATCCTATCAGACCACCATGGATTAAAACTGGACTTCAACAATAGCAGGAACAATAGAAAGCCTACACACTCATGAAAATTGAACAACATTCTACTCAAAGATCACTGTGTCAGGGAAGAAATAAAGAAAAAATAAATACTTTCTAGAATTCAATGAAAATGAAGACACAACCTACTCAAACTTATAGGACACAAAGAAAGCAGTGCTGAAGAAAGTTCATAGCACTAAATGCCTTCATAAAGAAATTAAGCATTCTCATATTAACAACTTAAAATACACCTGAAAAGTCTAGAAAAATGGAAACAAAACACCCAAGAAGAGTAGACAACAGGAATAATCAAACCTAGGACTGAAATCAGGATTAACATAGTAAAAATGGCCCTCTTACCAAAAACAACCTACAGATTCAATGCATTTCCCATCAAAATTCCAACACAATTCTGTACAGCCTTGAAAGAACAAGTCTCAATTTCACATAAAAAATTAATAGCTAAAAGAACCCTGTACAATAAAAGAATATCTAGAGGTATACCATCCCTGACTTCAAAGTATACTACAGAGCAATTGTAGTAAAAACTGCATAGTATTCATAGAGAAACATACAGATTGATTAATGGAATCAAATCAATGACCCAGAAATAAACCCACACACCTGGGGAAACTTGATTTTTGACAAAGAAGCCAAAGCATTCAATTGAAAATTGAGAGCATCTTCAAAATCTTGTTCTTGTTTAATGGGACGTCTGCATGTAAAAGAATCCAAATAGATCCATTACATGACCTAATGATTCCCAGGCATCATCCTATTGAGCAAATTTCCTGCAGCTCAACATGAAGATATACTCTCATGTAATAAAACTGTATATACAAATTGATGATCTCATAATTTCTGATTATGATTTTATATAACTCCAAATTTTTTTTAAGTAATTTCAGGGTATTTATGAAATAAATGCTGAAATTAGACCTCTGTAAACTTTCATGTGTCATGGGCTAATTGCAATAGGAAAAGAAAGCAGGGTTAGAACAAATTTACCATCAAAGACAACATTCCTTCTGTTAACTAAAAGTCATAAAGTAGAAATGGACAATTTATTGTAGGTACAAGGACAGAAAATTATAAATTATAAATGTTTAATCAGATACTAGTCTTACTGGAAAGAGGTGTAAACAATTACGTTGTCATTCCTTAAACTTTATAAATCTATGACATGAACTATTTCCTTAAACTTTCTATAAACTTGTGTAATGTAAAAGTGCTTAGAAAACCACATAATCAATTATCCTGCTGTAATGGTTGTACCTGACAGTATTGTATGAGGTATCTTTTTAGAGAAAGTATGAAAACTAAGACGAGTGATAAAGTAGTGTGGAGCCCTTTCTCAACTTTATCCAGTAAGTGTGTCCCTGTGTTTGCTTGAACTTTCTCTTTTCTTGCTTCCTCCCTTCCTTTCTTTTTCTCTTCTTTTCTTTTCTCTCTGGCTCACAAAGTGCTAACAAATTCTGAGACTCTCACCTGATCAGCAAGGGGACCACAAGTCAATGAGAAAAGAGCCCAATTAACTAAAATTCCTTTAATCTCCTGCTATCAGCAAGAGTTAAATTGCCAGAAGCCAGTGGCTTTTGGTCCCTGAAGAGCAAAAGACAGTTAATCACCAAAATTCATCAGCTTTGTTCCCCAATTGCCAACACCATCCTTCTTTGACTGCCTTGAGTAACTCTGTGATGCTGGGTTGGACACCAACAGGCATGACTCTGGCTCAGACTCTTGGCAGTGGGGGGATACAGTGCAAGAAGTGGCCAATTCCTGTAGCCAGACAGGACTCCAGTGGAGGGAGAAGGACAGCAACTCACCCACAGATCTTTCAAGCCAGAATGTGTCCTGCTACAAGATGTCCAGGTTCAAAGATGAAACAGAGACTAATTTAATGTCCAACCAATGACTGGCCTAAATTGAGACCCATTCAATGGGCTAGAACCAATCCCTGACACTATTAATGATACTTAGTTATGCTTGCAGACAGGAATCTAGCATAACTGTCCTCTGAGAGCTCCACCCAGCATCCAATGAAAACAGGTCCAGAAACCCACAGCCAAACATCAGATGGAGCTCTGGAAGTCTTGTGGAAGAACTGGGAGAAGGATTGAGGGACCCAAAGAACATAAGGACTCTAAAGGGAGATCAATAGACTCAACTAACCTAGAACCTTAGGGGAATCTCAGAGAATGAACCACCAACCAAAGAGTGAGCATGGACTAGACCTTGGCTCCCCCATACATATGTAGCAGATATGCAGCTTGTTCTTCATGTGGGTCCCCCAACAACTGGAGCAAGGACTATGCATGAACCTTTTGCCTGCCTGTGGACCTATTCCCCTAATTTGGCCTCCTTGTCAGGCCTCAGTGGGAGAGGATATCCCCCATTGTCTAGTCCTGCAGTGACTTGGTATGCCAGAGTGAGATGATACTCAGGGGGGATCCTCCCCATTCTCAGAGAAGAAGAGGAGGGAAGTGGTGGTAGGAGCTGTTTGAGGGTGGGACTAGAAGGAGGGAGAGCTGGTACTGAGATATAAATGTATAAATTAATGAATGAAATACATGCACATATAGAGATAGAGATAGAGATAGAGATAGATAGAGATAGAGAGAGAGAGAGAGAGAGAGAGAGAGAGAGAGAGAGAGGGCTGAAGAGATGGCTTAGCAGTTAGAGCCAGATTTCAGTTCCTAACATCCAGATTATGTTACTCACAACTACCTGTAACTCCCAGCTCCAGAGGATCCAACATCTTCTGAGCTACACTCACATCGACACACATACACATTAATAAAAATAAATCTCTTCTATAAAAAAAATAGATTCATAGAGAAAGACAACCAATAGGTACCTCTGGCCAACATACACATCTAACCATGGATGCACATATGTGCAGACACATGATAGATAGATAGATAGATAGATAGATAGATAGATAGATAGATAGATAGATAGATAGATAGATAGATAGGTAAGAAAGGGAGAGGTATTACTTACTATGTTTCATCTAGGCTGCTCTTAACTCTAATTGGCCAGCCCTTGGGGCCACATTTTCATGACTCACTTAACCCATGTCAACTTTCTCTTTCTCCTCACCTTCTTCTCTCCCCCTCATGGTTCTCCTACACCCCCACCCCAGGCCAGGGAACCCTAAAACCCACCTATGACTCTATGACAGCTATTAGCTGTCAGCATCTTTACCAATCAGAAATAATTTGGGAGCAAGGTCATTATATGCAGACTCTCTTGTCTCTGGGGCAACCAGGTCCTGGGGACCCTACACAGCATTACAATACACAGCAAAAGACCAAACCTCAACAAACGCATGGAAAATTAGTCTCAGTTTTGAAAGAAAAAAAGAAACACCTCTGAGAAGATACACGAATACTGTATTCACGGAGGTAGGATGGAGTACACCTGCCATTCCAGACCTTGGAAGGTAAGGACATGGAATCTGTGGTTTAAAACCAGGTTGAATTCATCCTATCTCTCTATCTAAACCACAAGTGATATGGTAGCTGAAGCACTGCACACACAATATAACACCCCATAAGGACTTGTGAGAAGCTTCAAATTGAAACAAAAGCAGACACAGTCAGATAAGAGTGGGACCCTGGAAAAAAAGAGACAAAACCACCTTTATTATTCCCTGTTCTGCTTCTTCAACTGCAGAGGAACTAGAAAAGTGGGAATCAGAGGCAAGGCCTTAGGTGAGAAATGTTGAGCATTTTCCACTTTATCCATGCCCAGGCGAGAGGCTAAGAGCTGAAATTTATAGTCACTATAAGGGAGCAGATCAAGCACATGGAGTTTTTAGCAGGTTGGGAATGTAGCTGAGTGTGGGGCAGTGAACCATGTCAGAAAACATGGTAAGGTCAAGCAAATTCAGAAACCCTAGTATCCTCATACCTGAAGATAGTAGGTGTTTCATTTACTCCCAACCAGGTTACTGTTCTGGAACACGTGACCACAACACACCATGAAGAGGACTGTGACAACCAGTCAAGTAGGGGCAGTGCCCGAAGCCCCTCCACAAGCAGATGAGGCATCCCTAACATCTCAGGCCAAGCCGACAGAAAGCATTTACTTTCAGACCCCAACCCATCCCAAAATGCATGTAAAACCATGTCCACAAGGAATGATGCACAAGAGTTATTGTATCTGTCAAAAACAGCTGTACCACTTTGGGGAAGAGAAGTTCTCTCCCAGAGCTTTCACCACTGGGAGCTGCTCCAGCCTACCTTGATCACTTTCTGCCTTAGCTCCTAATCATTGGGATGTACTGACTCCAGAGCAGTGGAGACTGGGAAGAGACCAGACAGATCACCTAGCTCTCACTCTTGCTCCCTGCTCTCGCTGGCCTGCTACCACTGGAGCATCCTGCCATTCCAGAGCCACACGCAGCAGCCACAGAAGATTGACTCCCCCTCTCCTACACAGAGTGCAACTCTTTGGCCACTCCAGCCACACCAGAGCCCCCAAAGATCTCTGCAGATAGAGTCTGGAACATTTACAGCATCTGAGTCAGTAGTGCACTTGCCTAGCATGCACAAAGCCCTGGGTTCCATCCCTAGCAGGACATAAACCAAGCATGGTGGTACAACAGCGATAACTCCATCACTTGGCTGGCAAGAGAGCCAAGAGGTTCAGAAATTCAAGGCCATCCTCTGCTGCATAATCAATTCAAAGTTAGCCTCAGCTACCAGAAACTTGACTTAAAACACAATCTCAGAGATAGATACAACAATGAGAATTGCCAGATCAAATGAAAACAAGTGTTCTCATGTAAAAGTAAATGGCTGTTTTTCTACATATGGGGCTTTTCCTACGACCTAATCAGGTGTCCCAGTTAAATATGTCTCTTTTGTGTTGTTGGTCAGGCTTTGGGTATTTTATTTCAATATATTAACCTAGCTTGCATGTGAGCATATCTAGTATGTCAAGCCAGCATTTTAAGATATGTTTTGTTTTATTTTGCTTTCAAATGAAGGGCTTCTTTATAGTGAGTTTTCTTGTTATTACTTCCTGGTTTCTCCAACCAAAGATCCAACTCCTTGTCCCTCTTTGAGAACTCCTTTCCAGATCCCTTTTAGGATAAGATCAATAGGCTTTCCAAAATCCACAATCTTCTTTTGTCCTCTGGACACTCTTCCATGGGTTGTCACTAGGTAGAGTCATCTCCTAAAGGAGTGGGGAGTTCTTTTTTTTTTTTTTTTTTTTTTTTTTTTTTTTTTTTTTTTTTTTTTTTTTAGTTTTTAGAGACAGGTTTATCTGTATAACCCTGGCTGTCTTGGAACTCACTCCGTAGACCAGGCTGGCCTCGAACTCAGAAATCTGCCTGCCTCTGCCTCCCAAGTGCTGGGATTAAAGGCGTGTGCCCCCACCACCTGGCAGGAGTGGGCAGTTCTATCACAGCATGCTGAGGTTTGAGAGATGGTCCATGGCTGGCGTAGTTTATCAGTAGAACCCGGTCTGATGATTAGCAGGGAGGTACCATGTATGTGAGTTTCAAATTGATGCTCTTGAGTGGGTGGTAAAATTTTAACCTGAAAAAGTGTTCATCAAATCCAACAAGTATGAGACCCATTACTGGGTTGAATATAAAGGCTGCTTCCCTGCTTTAGTGGGTAAGACCCCTGTTTTTATGTCAACATGGGACCTTGCGTCTCTGCCTCAGGTTGTTCCCAAGCACACTTCAGACATGAAGTACTCTACGTTGTCAAATCAGTGTTCACAACCTTGGGAACACCAAATAGCTTTACAATAGTTTCTGTAAGGCCATTTTTCAAGATGGGTTGTTTTATGAGTTAGTCTGAGAGCTGTCATCTCTGGAATTATTTTTACTTTATTTCTGATAATCAGCCAGCACTCTTGATTTTTAGTAGTCCCTTTATCCATTGTGTGGTTTCTTTGCTTGTTTGCTTGCTTGCTTGCTTGCCTGTTTATTAAGGGGAACTCTGGAAGAACTCAGTGCAAAACACACCTCCTGGGGAGCAGGGAGGTGGGGGCAATGGGACAGGACTCCCTGGCTCCCTTGTGGAGGGTAGCCTGTTTGGATGCCCACTCTGTCTGTTGGTTTCACTGACTTACTCAACCTTGACTCTGTGTGAGCCTGACAGTGAGTCCCCTTTCTCAATACAGTGTTACGTTGAGTCTCTTGATATTAGGGGCTATTTTCCCTGATGTAGGCTTTTTAGCTCCCATCACTAAAAGGTTTTCATATCTGAACTGGGAAGCAGCTCATCCTTTAAGACCAACTGTGAGGAGAAAAATCTCTTTTATAATTTCTCCAGAATTATGGAAGGACTCTCCCTCCCCATTCGGCAAATCCATGGCTAGATAACATAGCATGCCATTCATGCTAGCATTTCCTTTAACTGACACACTAAAATGAAGCAGACTACAGTCTGACAAAGCTGGCCAGCTGAATAAGTTTGGAGAACATTGTGTCATGGCAGATGCCAATGGAGGGCAGGAAAGATGGTTCTGCAAGTGCCTCAGAACCATGTAGCAGTGGCAAGTGGAGCCTGGAAGTATTAATCCCAATAGCCAAGAATAAGACTACTACCAGAATTTGAAGCCAAGTTAGAAGTGGGCTTTAATTAAATACTGACGAGGAGTACGGACTCTGGCCAGGTGCACACCTGGTTCCCAAGAAAGTGGCTCAGGTCACATTTCCCTACATTTCCCATCAGTTCCAATCAGGAGCAAGCTTACACTGTGACGTATTTCCTGCCCACATACCTCCCACCCACGTGGGATCAGTCACATCTGGTGCAGATGAATCAAATAAACATAGGACAGACAGGAACTTATGCTTAACTGTCTTAACTGCAAACAGAGCCCCTAACTTGCACAGTGTGTTCTGCCTGTTTTGGTCTCCCATTAACTCGCAAGGTCTATTGCTCTTGTTTCTCTTTTGACCTGCCATGTAAAGGAAGTAGCATCCTGGGCAGAATTTCATCCTCTGGGGAAGCTAATGGGATGCTTCCCCTTGATGTTTCCAGGCTTAACAGCCTTTGCAATCGATGTGCTCTGGAACTGAGAAGGTTCGGGTAGTGAAGCCATCCCGAAGGAGTGGAGAGTCAAGACACCAGAAATCCATACATGAGAACTGGCTTGAGTAACCAGACGGTCCCATACAGACCTCTCAGACTCTGTTAATCACAGTCAAACCTAAAGTTTCTTCAGAAACTTTAGCTGACATCAAAGGAGGTCCAATCACTTTCAGTCTTTAATTTAGAGGAAATTTAGAGGACTTCATCTTTACTTGCTTCACAGCCAGGGTGAATCCTCTTTTAAAGTTGTTGAACACGATTTGTAGTGAAGAGGTCAGCACAGAGCCGTTGGAAAAGTCCACCAGACCCCTCCCCGCCTGGAAGAGACAGATCAAAGAGCACATAGGTCAGAAGGGAGAGGCTGAGTAAGCCCCTCCTACCTCATTCCCTAAAGACCAATCAGCTTAAAGGGCGCACTATCCCGCCAATCATCATACTGTGCCTAGTTGCAGATGCTCTCTCTATTCCTCCCCTAGAAACCCTATTTAAAACTCCTAAAGGGCGGAAGTTGCTGCTTCTCCTTTGGGTCTGGAATGACCCCAGTGCACTGAAACAATAAATTCCTCTTGCTTTTGACTGATTCTCAGTCCATGTTGTTCATTCAGGGGTCCTTGCTAAGTTAAGGCTCATCAGAGTCTTAAGGTAGGATGGTGTGGGTCTCACTCACATCAGGACTTCCAAGATCCCATGATGGAAAGAGTTCTCTAAACAAGGGTTGAGGGAATTTATATGTGCCTTGCTCCTTGCAGCACATAGAGTGGGGAGGAGAAGACAAGCAGGTGCTGGCCTGGCTGGCTACCTCGCATGGACTTAACAGGTCTTACCAGGGTCTTATACCCAGGTGCTCAGTCATCTCCAAATATGGAGGGGAATGCCTGCTCAGATTAAAGAACTCAACCGAACAGCAGGTTGGAGTTCAGTCAGTTTCCTTAGCCACAGAGCTTATGGGGCCATTCCAAGTATTTATCATTTATTTAGAGGGTGTGCATTTTCATTTTTAAATTACTAGTTTGTCTGTTTCTCTGAAGACCAAGCTCCCTTTTCCTTGGAGACCATTGCAACTCCTACATTCCATGGAGGCTCTGGATACATTCTCCTCCACAGTGACCAAGTCCTTTCCGAGCTCTTTCTGCCAGTCTCAAGGCGGGTGGGGGACCTTCACAGAACAGTTCACATGAGAATGCTTAGCATACAGCAGGTATACAGGGAACGTTCTCTCTCAGGTGGACCTCTGGAGGCCATAGTACTCCCTTTCTTTTAGTTAGCTTTTGGTTTGAATATTTAGCTTTAACTGGTTCTGAGGGATTGCTTTTTAAGTCTGTATAAATCAGTGTGCAATCAAACTAAAATATAAATCTAGATTTGTCTGTTTGCAGGGTTCTCTTGCTTTCCAATTTAAGGGCCATCTGATGACAGAGAGAAAAGAGAAAGTTTGGTTGATTTGATATATTCCCCTCCTTCTCCTCCCATCTCACTTCATCTCCCCTCTCCTCCCTCTTCCTCTCCCTCTTCCTCTCCCTCTCCCTCTCCCTCTCCCTCTCCCTCTCCCTCTCCCTGTAACCTTTCTTCTTCCCCTTACTCTTAACAAACAGTAAGACCCTGGATTTGATTCCTAGCACTGGGGAGAAGGAAATACATACCACTGAGTCTGTAGAAGACTAGGGGAAAGAGTTGACAAGGCCAGTGTAGGTGAGACCATGAATGAAAAGACTAGAAAGGAAAAGAGGGAGGGGAGGGGAAAGAGGAGTTGAAGGGGAAATGAGATGGGGAGGAAAAAGGAGGAGGAGAAAGAGAAGAGCAGGAAAGGCAAAGGGAGGGGAGGGGAAAACAGCAGGAGTAGGGAGGAAGACCTGGGAGGGAGAGGGGGTGGGAGAGAGGGAGGGTTGGAAGAAGGGAGGGAGGGACGGAGGGAGGGAGGGAGGGAGGGAGGGAGGGATGGAGGGAAGGGAGAAGGGAAGAGGACCTGGGAGGAAGGGAGGAGGACCTAGGAGGAAGAGAGGGATTTAACCAAAGGTAAAGTGACTCTGGATTTCTTTTCAAGACCTTATCAGGAGGTATTAATCACACAGGGAATGGGTTCACATTCTCATACCTATACATGCATCCTACATTTCCCTTCCTCTTCCCAGCAAGTGCCCCACTCCTTCTACTTTTGTGTGTATGACTCAATGAGTTCTAAGCCACTTCCCCTACACCTTGCCTCGTACTTCTTCACCACCCTTCCATGGCCCAGGATTATTCACATAGTGAGTGAGTTTACCACCCAGAGCATTAATAAGTAGCACTAAACAAGAGTTGAGGGAATTTATATGTGCCTAGCTCCTTGCAAAGTACATAGAGTGGGGCGGAGAAGACAAGCAGGTGCTGGCCTGGCTGGCTGCCTTGCATGGACAAGAAAGCCACCGTATACAGAACAGTATGCACACTGGCTCAAGACAAAACTGAAAAGGTCATGCTGGGCCCAAAGCAGTTAAGCAATCTAAGGGACACCGGAATTGCCTACAGCTTAAGTTCAAACTAAAGCTGATTCTCTCTACACAACCACTTCTCTTTATGTTTGTCCTGCTGATAAGCCAGCGTCCTCCATTTTCTCCACAGGCTGCCAGCTTCTGTCCCTGACTCTGCCCCACACCCTCTTGTCCAGGCTCCTGTCTCCCTTTCCTCTTTCTCCTACTCTGTCCTTAGGATAACATTCCTGCCATTGTCTTCCCCAACATCGCCACCTCCTCTCACATCCACTGCAGTTGAAGGCAACAGGCCTCCCTGCCTTCACTCTCACGCCTGTTCGTCGGTGACTACAAACATAGAGGGAACATTTTTTTTTCCTAAAAAAGAATTTATATTTTCCTCTGCAGCCACTTAAAACCTTTCAAAGTCTTGCTCACTACCTCAGAATAATCAGTGGATCTTGGCTGCTTGACTGAACTCATTTCTGGGCACTGAATCCTTTCTGTTCTCAGCCCATCTCGATCACTGCACCATGCCCAGAAACCTACAAACCAAGCTGACACTTTACGGTCTCTCTCCTCTTCCACTCTTTGCCTTCTTTCAGTTGGCCCCTTTCCCTTATGCCAGCTTCTGTTGAGAAATCACTCAGGGCAAGGTTTGATGGCCCATCCTGTAAGCCTGGCACATGGGACGTAGAGGCAGGAGACTCAGAAACCCAAGGCCACCATCAGCTACACAGCAGGTGTGAGACAAGCTTGAGACACAAGAGACTCTCTATGTCTTGGCCCACCAAGGCAGGGTCACATGTCTGCCTAGGGTACAGGTTATCCAGATAATTTCTTGCTGCAATACACAGACTGCTGGCTTCCCTTTAAAACTTCACCACCAGCAACTAGACAGTGTTTGTTAATATTTCCTGAATAATTGAAATGCCCATTGGAGATGATTAAGCATTCTGCTGTGCTTTGCAAAGTCTTATTAACTTCTCAGTGTTCCATCATGCTGTTCCTTCACCCTGTTCCTAACCCTGCTCACCAGCTGCCTCCCCTGTCTCTGGTAAATACAGGAAGGTTTTCCTAGCTCCAGGACATGTCCCCACTTTCTGTTTCTCTGTAAACTGAAAGTCTCACAAAAGGCAGTTCTCTTTTTCAATGTCCATTTAAAATATTTAAGCAATAGTTTGTGGCTCGAGGACACCACAAGGAGACCTACTGAGTCAATTAACCTGGGCCCGTGGGGGCTCACAGAAACTGAACCACCAACCAAGGCACATGCCTGCTCCCCACCACACACACACACACACACACACACACACACACACACACACACACATTTGTAGCAGATATGCAGTTTGTTCTTCTTGTGAGTACCCTAACAACTGAAGTGGGAGCTGGCTCTGATTCTGTTGCCTGCCGCTGGATCCCTTTCACCTAGCTGGACTGCCTGGTTGGGCCTCTGTGGGAGAGATGTTTAGTCCTGCTAGGACTAGATGTCCCATGGTAGAACAGTACCCAAGGTACTGAGGCAAAGGGTATGAGGCAAAGAGGAAGTGGTAATATGTGCAGAGACTTGTAGGAGCAGGAATGGGTGGGAAGGAAGGAGGGGGACTGTGATTGAGATATAATGTAAATAGAAATAAATTATGAAAAAAATACAGACTCTGTTCTGATGGTCTAACCTACTATGTTCACTTTTTTCCAGAGGCTCCATCTCTAAACCCTGCATAAGTCCCCATCATCTCAGTAGCCACAACATACTCTGAGAATTAATTATCACCTGCCTGAAGCTGAGAAGCAGAAAAGACCTAACACAGTAATAGAGTGGCCTATGCTGTATTTTGTGAGGACATCCATGCTGTTCTCAATAATGGCTGTACGGTTTTATATCCCTGCACACAGAAATGCAGTTTCTACCCCTTCTCACCAGCTCCCCTTACGTCCTGTTTTCAGATTGGGGGGGTGGGGCACTCTCCCAAAATGTACATGTGATATTTTGTTGTGATTTTGCTTTGTCTCTCCCCTCCCCCCTGTGCTCTTTGGCCATTTGTGCATAGTCTTTGAAGAATTATAATTCAAGTCCTGTGCCTGTTTTGCTTTGTTTTTAATTGTTCTTAGATTTATCTATTTCATGTGCATGAATGTTTTGCCTGCATGATGTCTACATACAACCTGTGCTCCTAGTGCCCTCAGAAGAGGGCACAAGAGGAGGTCAGATCCCCTGAACCTGGAGTTATGGGTGGTTGTGAGCCACCATCTGGGTGCAGGGAGAGCATCCAGGGAATTACATTCAAAGCCATGTCTCAAGCGTCTGGGTTTGTCTTTAGTTGGGTCTCTTATATTGTTATTGCTGAGTTTTTCCATCCATATGACCGTGCACTACTTATTGATGGGGACCTGTTCCATGAGAGGCATTAATTAGCTAGCAATTTCATCTTTGTGCAAACATTACAGAGTATGCATACACAAAGTAAGGCATCCCTAGGTGGCATGATCTTAGGGGACACAATCATGTGTGACATCATAAAGGTGTAAATGTGTGTGTTGTGTGTGTGTAGTGCTTTATCAAATATGTGATTTACAAATATGTTGTCACACTCTTCAGCTGCTTTTCACTTTGTCATTTGTTTCCTTTAAAATTCAGATGTTTTTCTGGAGTTTGTGTGAGAAACAAGAGAGAAGGTGCACATGCCAGGAATGAAACCCAGCCCTTTCGGTAAGCTCTACTACCAACCCAGGTCACTGATGATCATTGGGGGCATCAATTTCCAGAAACAAACAATATTCCTTCCAACCTTAGTGTTGGAGAAGAGTTTCCCAGACTAGAAAGAGTGGGGGGGGGGTGCAGGGGAAGGAGAGCGAGAGAGAGAGAGAGAGAGAGAGAGAGAGAGAGAGAGAGAGAGAGAGAGAGAGAGAGAGAGAGAGAAAGAGAGAGAGAGAATGGGGGGTATGTGTGTCTGTGTGTGTAGGCCTATGTGTGTGTCTGTGTGTGTGTGAGGGGGGTAGGGAGGGGGTGTATGTGTGCCACTGTGTGTGTAGGCCTGTGTGTATGTTTGTGTGTGCGTGTGTGTCTGTGTGTGTGTGTAGGTGTGTGTTTTCCTAACTTTTCTTGGAGAAAAGTTTCCCAGACTACAAAAGCTCTTTGTTTTTTATATGTTTGAGTAAACATATAAACAGGTGCCTTCCCACGTGTGTGCTACTTGCATGCTAAGTATCCACAGTGGCCAGAAAAGGGCATTCAATTCCTTGCAGCTGGAGTTATAGACTATCCTGAACCATTATATGAGTGCTGGGAATTGAACCTGGGTCTTCTAGCAGAACAGCCAGTGCTCTCAACCACTGAGCTATCGAACCAGCACCTAAAAAGGTTGTTTTGTTTTGTTGAACACTTAGAAATAGTGAAGTTTTATAGAGAGCAGTCTGTAAGTGTATATAAGATTTTATTTTTAGATTATACTATTAATTACACCATGTCTTCCTTTCCTTTAGTCCCCCCAACCCCTCCCCCTCCACTCACCTCTTTTCTTCAAATTCAGGCCCTCTTTTTTCACTATTATTGCATGCATGTGTCCATGCATATACATATGTGTTCCTAATTACAACCTGCTCAGTACAATGTCACTTGTATGTATATTTTTAAAGCTGATCATTTGACACTGGACAGCCAAATGGGGAGAACCAGCTCTCCTGCACCCTACGTTCTTCAGTTGCCCTTGCCCATAGTTCTTTGTATATTTAAGGTTTTATGCAAAGGTACATGAGTCTCAAGACAACCATTCCACGATTGTTATGCGGAGCTTTCCTATCAAAGAGCGCCACCTGCTGGTTATGCGAGTTTACAAAAATCAAATACAGAAAGATTCGTTTTAGCCAACGGACTCTGCTGCCATCTGCTGCTTTATTTTTAAACTTTTTAAATATTTCAGAACAACAATATTTAACCGTTTTTTAAGCAGCGACTCCATTGGAGGAGCTGGAGGCAGGAACGCAGCTCAGCAGGGAGACAACCACGAAGGCACTGTAAGGGCTGGCAGGGAGGCAGAGGGGAGACATTGGCAAGGTTCAATGTGCCGCAAAAAAAAAAAGAGAGAGAGAGAGAGAGAGAGAGAGAGAGAGCTACCTTCATTCACACAATTGGGTAGTCAGTTGGGATTGAGGTGGGGGTGGGGAGCCAGTTAGGAAAGCTGTATGAGGCAGAAAACCTCCAAAGTGTCTCTTGCGTTAAGACCTGGTGTGTGTGTGTGTGTGTGAACGGTGCATTGGGAGTTAGAAGCAGGAGGAGATATTAGCTAGGGATAGATGCCTACACTGAGTATGAACAACTGAACCTATAGGAAGGCAAATGTTTGCAAGTTTATTCATATGCTTCCCTGTGAGCATATTCTTGTGGGGGGGGGGGGATGTTGTGAGTATGGAAATTCAAAGATAACTTCAGGGAGTTGGTTTTCTCCTTTCATCATGTGGGTTCCAGGGTTCAAACTCAGGTTGGCAGTGTCTTTACCCACTGAGCCATCTTATAATCATTTGCACTATATTTTTATATATTTGTTTTATGTGTATTTGTGTGTACATGAGTGTCCATATGGACAACTGTATGTGAGTCCAAGAGCCTGTGGATGTCAGAAGAGGGCACTGGTCCCTCTAGATCTCGAATTATTGGAGGTTGTCAGCTGCCAGGGTGTTCTGGGAAGCACACTCGGGTCTTCTGCACGAATAGTAAGCACCTGCAGCCACCTCTCCACCCACTCACCTCCCTCCTTTAACGGATTTTTGCATATTCATTTGCATGTGTGCATGTGTTTGTGGCAGAAGGGAACCCATGGAGGTCAGAACATTTTAGAATCAGCCTCTTCCTTGAGCTGATGGGTTCCTAGGGCAGATCTGGGTCTCACCTGCTGAGCCAGCTGTAATGGGTTCCTAGGACAGATCTGGGTCTCACCTGCTGAGCCAGCTGTAATGGGTTCCTAGGGCAGATCTGGGTCTCACCTGCTGAGCCAGCCACCAACCACAACAAGTTTGAAAACAAAGACAGGAGAGGGCTGGGAATGTAGCTCGGCATTCATCACATTCGGACAGTAGTTTCTTACATAGCTTGGCCTGAGCCTTCTCAGAAGTCGGCAGATCCAGACTGTATTTATGGATAGCCCGGGCGCTAAGAATGGCTCTTCCTGATTGCTTTGGGAGGTTCGGATGTTGGTTTGTTTTTATTTAGGTTTTGGTTTTAGTTTTGTTTGCTTGCTTGCTTGTTTTGGTGCTGGGACGGAGCCCAGGATCTGATGCATACTAGAGAAGAGCTCTCACACAGTAAACTCTCCAGCTCTGAGTTTACAAGTCCTTCGGGTTCTTTTACTTACTTATTTATTTATTTACTTATTTATTTGCATTTTTAAAGGTTATTAAAGGAAAAGACATAACGATGAATATGTAACAATTCAAAATGCAAATTACCTCCTGTTCCATTTGTTTGTTTGGGTTGGGTAAGTTGGGTTTGGTTTAGTTTTGAGAAAGGATTTCACAGAACATCCCAAGCTGAACTTGAATGCATAATGTAGCCAAGGCTGACCTCAGACACATATCAGATCTCAGCCTCCTAGGTGCTGAG